>NW_012156173.1:3700976-3702161 GCF_000956105.1 Propithecus coquereli
ATACAGGCCACGAGGAAATAAGGCATTGAGTATAACCAAGGTTGTCCATGACTGTGGGAAAGATTCTCAGTTCTGGGGAAATTAATTTTTATGAGAGAACTGATTATTTCAAGGCAAGTTAAAGATTCCTTTTAAGGATTCTGGATTCATTCCTTTCATCCCTGAGAATATGAACTCATTTCTGGTATTCAGAAGTGAAACTTTCCACATGAAACTACATATTTTCTTGTCTAGTTTGTCTTTTTTAAAATAATAACTGAATACCATGCTAAGAAACTCAGTGCTCTTATGTTATGATTGAAAATTACAGATAATCACAACAAAACATTTCTTCATTTAACAGCGATGCCTAAATTTAGGGAAACTGTCTTCAAATCATTTCAGACAATTTCATACAGACAGAGGCACAACTTGCCTAGGCAGAAAAGAATGAGCTGTTCTGACCTTTCTGTCCCCTCCAGTCCATGAGAGAAAGGTCATATTTTTACATATTTTTATATGATGTGTGGCTGGATTCAAAAACCATTGAGACACATGCCAAAAACTTCATAAAGCCTCCCCTAGAAAACAGGATGAAAGGCAAGGGAGTTGGAATTTTTATCCTTTATTTCATTCTGAATTGTTTGACTTTTTTTATCAAGAGTTTCTAAAAAAAGACTTCAAAAATAATCTTACAAATAAAAGCAATCTTATAAGGAATAATATTGCCAATGGTTTAACTGCAATACTCTGCTTTCTCTTAAACACTAAAAATTTAAAAAATTGTTTGCACTGAAATGATATGATGTAGTAAGGTATTCATAGCCTTCATCATTCAGTAGCATTCAATGATACATCCATTGCCACAACTTAATTTTTGACTTTGCAAGAAGTCTTGCCATTCAGGCATATCATTCATCATACTGACGGTTTTTCATACACACTTTGAACGTGTGTTGAAATCACACATCACGAGTCTTTTTTGTTACTTAAATGTAATGTTCTCTTCACTCTTAAACTCTCGTAGGATGTATTTTATGGTGGAAAATTTAACTCAATTTCCTCAATGGAAAATTTGTTTTTAACATTTACTGTTGGTTTTAAATAAAAGAAAATAGTTAACATATACAGAAGTTTATGTCAAAATTTGGGAATCTGAACCCAAAATTCAAATTTTAAAAAGTCACAGGTCAAACTTGAAATTCC
>NW_012156173.1:3703321-3703921 GCF_000956105.1 Propithecus coquereli
TTGGCATAGTTTGTATAAATGGTGTCATATATACATGTGTGCTCAATCTATGTGTGTAAAATTCATCCATGTCTCCTGAAATCACCTCCCAAATACTGGAGCCACTGGACTCTCTGCCTCAGTATCTGCTGCCAGGAGAAACCAAACTAGGACACTTTCCATTACCAATGTATTGAGAGATTTTTTATACTGTTAATCATAAAAGTGTTTAGTATTTTAATATTTCTGCTTCCTGTAAGGAATTAAACTATGAGATCCTTTCATTTTCAATAATCCTTTTATCCTGAGAAAACCCAGTTTAAACTTGACCTAATTTTTATTTAGTTTGATAATATTTTGTTTAACATTTTATATCTATGATTGTAAGTGGGATTAGCCCATAATTTTAATTTATAATATTTTCCTTATCTGATTTGGGTAGAAAAGTTACACTAACTTCATAAAAAACAATTGGGTTGTTCCTCTTTTTGATTTTCCAGAAAAAAATGGGATAAAATGAAATTATATGTTTGTTGACTCTTTGATTTAAATTACCTCTGAAACCATGTGGAACTGGCTTCTTTTTGAGTAAATTTCTAATTTTGATTAAATTTATATAAT
>NW_012156173.1:3704202-3705164 GCF_000956105.1 Propithecus coquereli
TTATTTGTATTGTTATGTTGTTATTTTATATTGGTCTTGTCAAATATTTCTGATCTGTAGTTGGTTGAATATGTTGGTGCGGAACCCCAGGATATGGAGGGACTGCTGTGTTTGTGAACTTTCTAAAATTCTCCCTTTCATTGATTTATAGTTTCATTCTATTCTGGCCAGAAAAGATAATTGATATTACTTCAGTTTTCTCAAATTTGTCTAGACTTATTCTGTGGCCTAACATATGATCTATCCTGGAGAATGTTCGATGTGCTCTTGAGAAGAATTTGTAATCTGCTGCTGTTGGATGGAATGTTCTATATGTGTCTTTAAGGTCCATTGTGGTTACCACTATTTTAATTAGCGGCTTTACATCTATGTGCTTTTCTCTTTTGTATCCTAATCCAGTTTTGAAGTCAGCTTATACTAACCTCATTTCAAAAATCAAACAGTTATTTTTCTATTTTCTGGAACAACTCAAGAAGATTGTTAAACCTCATATCGAAACTTTCTGGGCCTAGGGCTTATAATTAAGAATCTGTGGGATATTTTCCTTCTACTTTGATTTCTTTAATGATTATTAACGTATTCAAGGTTTTCTTTATTTCTTCCAGTGTCATTTTTGGCATTTTATATTTACATCATTTTAAAAATGTATTAGCACATAATGATTTTTTCTTTTATTTCAGAATATCACAGGAGTACAAATGTTTTGGTTACATGGATTGCTTTTGTACTGCTTGAGTCAAAGTTATAAATGTGCCCATCACTCAGATAGTGTGTGTTGTGCCCGTTAGGTGTGATTTCACCCATCCCCTCCTCTCTACTCCCACCTGTTAGCATATAACCTTATAAAGTCTTTTATTTATATTTATTTTAGCTGTAGTTATTTACTTTATATTTAATAGCATCTCCTCTCTCTCCTCTCTCCCTCTCTTTCTCTCTTTTCCGATCACTCTTACCAATGCTTT
>NW_012156173.1:3706804-3737252 GCF_000956105.1 Propithecus coquereli
ATGGATTTGTTTCTACATATCTATTTATTATTGATTTCTAACTTATTGAAAAATTGTCCAGATGATAAAAATTCTATGAAATTGTGGCTTAGGTTGGGGTTGATTTTGACAGCTGCTTTTGTGTGATGGAGAATAAAGTTTATTCTTTCACTGGGGACTATTTATCTCTCATCTCAAGCTTGTTAATGATGTTATACAAACTTTTCAAACACTTATAAAAAAATTTTGTTGCTTGATTCATCAGTTACTCAGAGAAATGTATAAGTTCTTACACTCTTATTGCAGATTTGTCTTTTATGGCCTTATACATTTTGAGGCTATGCTACAAAGTTAATAGATTATAATTAAATGTTTATCATCATATAGCAATACTCTTTATGATTAATGAATTTTTTTGCCTCAAAAACTATTTTGACTGGCATATGTATCTATATATCCATCATGACTTTGGTGGATTTGGGTGTAGTATATCTTTTCCCCTTCTTTTACTTTTGACTTTTCTGTGTATTCATATTTTAGATGCTTCTTTTCATCCCATTTAACAATCTATGACTTTCAACCATCGAGTCTATTGCATTTATAGTAATTACTATTACTGAAAGATATGGATTTATTTCCACAATTTTGTGCTACATCTCCTGATCTGGCAATACTTTTCTTTTTTCCTCTTTTTGCTTTCTTTGGGTCTAAATTTTGTCTTTTTACTCCAATGCTCCAACACAATGTATCTAGGTATTGATTTTTTTAATGTATCCTATTGGGGATGTCCTGATGACCCACATCTTTCATTAATTCAGAAAGTTCTCATTGAACCTTGCCATTCCATTGTTCTATTTCTGGAATTCTAATGAGACATCTGCTAGAACTTGCCCTTCTATAATCCGAGAATGTTAAACCAACTTTTATATTTCCTGTGAGTATTTTGCTCTTCATTATATTCTGCATAATTTCTTTAGATCCTTCTTCCATTCTACTAATTCTCTCTCCATTATGCAAAAGAAGAAAGAAATCCAGAGAGCCAAGCCCAGCATTTAAGTCAACATTCCTCTAGGGACATCAGGCAACTCCAAAGTGAGACCACCAGAAGTCTAAGAAGCAGGGCAGGGGTTTTAACAAAGTCGCCAGGCGGGGGACAAAAATTGGAGTTCAGGGAACCCAAACAGGGAAAATACTGATAAAGCCCTGAGGCTTGGCATTGGAACCATAATGCTCTGACAGCGTCAAACTATCTAAATCCCAGTGCTTGGATGGAGGTGATGTTAGGTTACAAGTGCCTAACCTAGCCAACCTCAAGAAACAAATGTGAATGCTCTCTGGAGGAGGAAAACATTGCTACAGTCCTGAAATGTGGGAGGGCGAGTTCACTTTCCCCAACTTTCATGAATAAAGCCTTTTAGACCTGATTGCTCATGTTCTAGCATAGTTGTGACACTATGATAAGAAAAGTCATAGACCAGAAGACGGGATCCATTAAGAAACGAATTTAAGATTTGTTAGGCATTTCGAGGAACTACACTGTCTCCCACAGCTTTTCTGCGTGGAAAAAAAAAGATCATTACCCTCAAAGTGACCCATTTGCCACAAACACCATTAATTATACTGTGACAGATTTAAGTGATTCTATGAAGGAAACAAGGATGCTTCATGTTTGATATTAAGTGTCAGGGACATGTGATGACACCCGTGGTCTGTCACAGACTGGAAACTAAGAGATGTGGGGTTTTAGGGCATGTTTCTGTCACATATTACAACCTCACCTGGGCCCCTTAATGTATCTTCTTGGCATCTGTGAAATGTGTCATCACTGTATTCGGAAGATTAATAGGTTTGTAGATTCACAACCGAGAAGTAGGTTGGAAAAACCTCTAGAGGACACTTATAATATGGAAAAGCATATTCATTATATTAATATCACTCTATGATTGCACCTTGTTGTTGTGACACAAACTAGAGAGGGTGGATTTGCCAAGTTCCTCCCCCATGGTGAGGAGAGATAGCAATTACCCGGCGAATAATCAGAATTATGTGAGAAGATTCTTATAAATAATCTGGAATGAATCTCACTCCAGGCTTTAAACATCATCCCTCCTCCACTTCAGACTGAACCCTCCCCTATTACTCCACTTCAGTGTGTTGTCTTGCTCACCCTTTCCACAATCCGTAGTTAGATAGTTAGATTTTTGTTTGCTTTTTATTTCTTTTAGGTCAGTCTCCCCCAGTGGATTATGAGGCCCATGAAGATGGAGATGCTGCCTGTTATCGTCTTTATCCTGGACATAAAGCTTACCCCAAGACCTAGTACCTAGTGGGTGTTCAGTAAATACATAAAGGAATGAGGGAATGAATGAGTAAACCAACCAAAGTAGTTGCAGAATCTTTATTTGTAAAGTACTCTAGAGACAATTTTGATGACCAACTCATTGAAGAACACACTAGTTTACAACAAAGTGATTTTCAACTAAGGAGAATATGTCACAAATTTGGGTGGCATGGGGGCAGGGCCAGCTTCATGCAGGTTTGACTAGGACCCTCTCAAAAGGGCTCCCTTCCTTCACCCTCCTGCACTTAGGGCTTAGTACTCTGCACTCACTGTTTCAATGTTCCTAATAACTTTATCTTTGAATTGGTGTTTTGTAAGGGAAATTCAATGGGATAATGGAGCGTGAGGCAGGGGTGAGGGGCCTCTGATCAGAGCCATCCTGCTCCCCACCACCTCCCCACCTCCTGAGGAGGGACTGGCAGCTGCCTGCACCCCACCCCTGCTCAGCAAGTCTGCCCTCACCGCAGGGGTCCCTGAGCATGGGTGTAGGAAAGGGCAGGCTCCAGCCCACACACCAAGTCCTGGCACAGGCCTCAAATGCAAGTGAGGGTCTGGAAGGTTGATGTTAAATAACAAAGAACACCACAATGGGTCAAGAGAGACCACAGAAAAAAGGAAATGCTTTTTTCCTGCATTTTGAACAAGGAATCTAGCATTTTCATTTTATATTTGGCAAATTATATAGCCAGCCCTGGGGACAGGAGCTATTCATTTAACAGAAGGGGGCATGTGTGTATATTTTCAAGTTGAGAAACACCATTCCCAGATTGACTTCTTTAATTAAGGCATGTCACCACCCAATAGATGGTGATGCCTAGGTGTCTTTTGCTCCAAACAAATTTCAATAACTGACACAGAGAATGACTTATATTCCACTAAAGTAAGCTTTCTTGATGAAAATATGAGTTTACTAAAAACATAAGTATAAATACTTACATAGTAAGTAAGCTCCAGAGGGACCTGTTTATCAAGAGAAGGAGCAATTTTATTCCTATCATTGGTTCTTCATAAGCAATGACCTCCCTTTTTCCACCACTCCTATACAATTAGGGATTTCTTGATCTTGCCCCTAATTCTATTCACCAAGCTCACCCTGTAGCACCTAATCCAGCTTCCAGCCATCTGGAAACATACCTGTGTATCCTTCACCAGCAGCACCCAGCAGACAGTTGCTGTCTACAGCAGGCAATCTGCACGACACTAGCATTGTGCAAGTTGGAGCAGTTCATGGCACTCCCTGGGCCCCACAAGATGTGTAGGACTTGCCTTTATCAAAGAGAATCAGAGCTCAGAAGCACAGCTTTTCAAGTCTGATTGATTTCAAAACGTATGATCTTTCTAGTAGTTTGCAGGACTAGTGCTCTCTTTGACTGATAAAAGTATAGAAAAGTGTTCAAAATCCTGCTGTGGGAGTTGTGAAAGTTGCCTCAGTCTCAGAGGATGCCATCTCGTTGCTTGAGATAAAGCCTACCTGGTGGACCAGCCTAGGACAGCCTTTGTGGACCCAGGGCGGTGGGACCATGACCTTGGTGATCCACCATTGCCTTTGGATGTAGCACCAGCTGAATTCCCAGGCAAGATCCCAATTTCCTACAGCCACCTCATCATATATTTTCCAAGCTCCTCTCAGGAAAACCTTTAATAGTTGCAGATGGGAATGGCTGCAGAGAAGAGAGGGAACCACAACGACAGCAAATTCTTATTAGTTATATTTTGGGCATGAAGAACATGATGTAAGGCCCTCTTCCATAGCACTGGTCCTTTATAAGAGGAGAAATTCTCAACACTGCTGTATAAAGAACTCTTATGTCCCTGTCCAATACTCCTGTCCCATCCTGGCTCAGCTCCTGTCTTTCTTTACCTGTAGATGGCTGGTGAGCACCAGGTTCTAGGCTGATTCTATCTTTAAATCAGGGACTTCTAATCTGGGGCTTCTAAAAGTCCATAAAGTCCTTACAATTGTATGTCAAAAAAATGTGTATGTATCTGGGTTTGCATGTGCATTTTTTTAAAAGGAAGAAGTTCGAAAGATTTCATTAGATTTTAAAGGGTGTCCATGACCCAGAAATGTTTTAAATCTTGATTGATTCGTGGACAAGTGGATTTATCAACCAAGATGTGAGACATGAAAACATTTCAGACCAAGGCCATTCTTGCAGTCTTAGAAGACCCCGGCCAATGGATGACAATTAAACTTGAATCTTGTCAGTCACTTATGAGCCTGCAGACCATGAGTTGTGGTTGAAAACCACATCAGAGAATCATGTGGGACAGTGGTTTCCACAATGTGCATCATGGTGGCAAGGAGTAAATGGATGCCTCAGGATTTTCTATATGGGATGGAATGGGACCAAGAGGTAGGGCTCCAGACCCAACTTCAAGCACATTAATTCCTTTGTTAGATGGTTTATATATCGCAGTTACGACTCAACACCCCTCTTCAAAATGTTATTAGAAAAAGAATGTACGAAATATTGTTTTGAAAGTTACAGTTCTAGGATGTCACAGCTCCCTTTTCATCACTGATTCTCAGGATCCGGTGGGTGGGACAACATAACTTCACCACTCCCCATCATCGAGTTTGTTGATAAACACTACTACCAGCATACACACTGCCATGTTCATGTTGCTAAGTAGGATTATTTACTATAATCGTATTTATAGGATTATAGTGTAGCCAATTGGAGGAGAATGCCTAGGAGACATCCTTGAGAAGAAATCTGAGCCAGTCTGGCTCAGCAGGAAACAGGACTATTAATAATAATATCCACCAGGAACCCAAGAAGGTATTGTGTATTTGAGACTCCATTCTGAGTCATCTGGGGAGAATAGCAGACCGGAGCCTGCACCACATGAAACATGACTTCCAACACGGTTATTTTGTCTCTATGGAAACTAAGACTTGACCTCATAACCATTTTTATTAATTCCAGAACCTACAAACACTAGAACCTCCATCCCTCCCAGCCTGACTTCAGCTGCTTTGCTAGACTTGACTTTGGGCCCACAGTTGCCATGTATATTGGTAAATATTAAGAAATAATTGGAAGGAAGAAATAGCTTGACTCTGTTCTGTACAGGAAAGTGTATTAACTTGTAAATGGGGAGCAATGTGGCCCAGATTATCAAAGTAGTTACTCTACCTTCCAGTGTAAACTCTAGGCAAGCACTCCCAAATTCTAGGCTGTTGGATTATTTTCTTGTATAATCATACTTTCTACTTTCTTTCCTTAACTCTTTTCTTTTTTTTTTTTCTCTTGAGATATGGTCTCCCTCTGCTGCCTGGGCTAGAGTGCAGTGGCGTCATCATGGCTCACAGCAACCTCAAACTCCTGGGCTCAAGTGATCCTCTTGCCTGTCTCCATCACACACACTCCAGACACACATCATCATGCCTGGCTGATTTTTCTATTTTTTTTGTAGAGACGGGGGTCTCAGCATATTGCTAAGGCTGATCTCAAACTCCTGGCCTCAAGCGATCCTCCTGCCTCAGCCACCATGCCTGGCCCTCTTTCCTTAACTCTTACCTCAGTTTATAATTATATGTTTGTGTGTATGCATGTATGTGATCAAATTCTGTCTCTTTTACCAATCTGTAAGCTCCAGGAAAGTCTATTTTTTCTGTATTTTTTATTGATAGTTGTACATATTTGGGGGATACATGTGATATTTTGATACATGCATACAATGTCTAATGAATAAATCAAGATCATTGGGATAGCCATCACCTCAAACATTTATCTTTTCTTTGTATTGGAAACATTTCAATTCTTCTCATTTAGCTAATTTAAAATATATTATACAATAAATTATTGTTAACTATAATTTCCCTACTATACTGTCCAATACTAGAACTTATTCCTTCTATCTAACTGTATTTTTGTACTCATTAATTAGTTTCTCTTTATCACCTCCCCCCTTTCTTTCCCAGCTTTTTGTAACCACCATTCTATTTTCTATTTCCATGAGATGTAATTTTTTAACTCCCACATATGAGCGAGAACATGTGATATTTGTCTTTCTGTGCCTGGCTTATTTCACTTAACATAATGTCCTCCAGTTCCATCATGTTGCTGCAAATGACAGGATTTTATTTTTTATGGCTGAGTAATATTCCATTGTGTGTGTATGTGTATATGTGTGTGTGTGTCTGTGTGTGTGTGTATCACATTTCCTTTAACCATTAATCCATTTATGGACACTTAAATTGATTCCATATCTTGGATATTGTGAATAGTGCTACAATAAATGTGAGAGTGTAGATATCCCTGTGATATACTGATTTCTTTTCTTTTGGATATTACCCAACAGTGACGCTACTGGATCATATGATAACCCTATTTTTAGTTCTTTGAGGAATGTCCATACTATTTTCCATAATGGCTTTACTACTTTATATCCCTATCAACAGTGTATAAGCATTCCCTTTTCTCCACATCCTCGCCAGCATTTGTTATTTTTTGTCTTTTTGATAATAGTCATTCTAACTGTGATGAGATGACATCTCACTGTGGTTTTGATTTGCATTTTCATTTCCCTGATGAAATGCAAAAATTTTGAATATTTTTTCATATACCTGTTAGCCACTTGTATGTCTTCTTTTGAGAAATGTCTATTCAGGTTTTTTTGTTTTTTTTTTTTTTTTTTTTTGAGACAGAGTCTCACTCTGTTGCCCTGGCTAGCGGGAGTGCCATGGCATCATCCTAGCTCACAGCAACCTCACACTCCTGGGCTCAAGCAATCCTTCTGCCTCAGTCTCCCGAGTACCTGGGACTACAGGCATGCGCCACCATGCCCAGCTAATTTTTTCTATGTATTTTTAGTTGTCCGATTAATTTCTTTCTATTTTTAGTAGAGACGGGGTCTCGCTCTTGCTCAGGCTGGTTTCGAACTCCTGAGCTCAAACAATCCGCCCGCCTCGGCCTCCCAGAGAGCTAGGATTACAGGCGTGAGCGACCGCGCCCGGCCTCTATTCAGGTCTTTTACCCATTTTTAAGTCAGATTATTTGTTCTTTTGCTATTGAGTTGTTTGAGTACCTTATATATTCTGATTATTGGTCCCTTGTCGATGGATAGTTTGCAAATATTTTCTCCCGTTTTGTGGGTTGTCTCTTCACTTTGTTAATTATTTCTTTGCTGTGCAGAAGCTTTTTAGGTTGATGTAATCACATTTGTCTATTTTGCTTTTGTTGCCTGTGCTTTTGAGGTCTTACCCAAAAAATCTTTTCCCAGGCCAGTGACTTGTAGCATTTCTCCAATGTTTTCTTCTAGTAGTTTCAGCTTCAGGTTTACATTTAAGTCTTTAAACTATTTTGAATTGTTTTAGTATATGGTGAAAGATGATGATCTGGCTTCATTCTTCTGCATATGGATATCCATTTTTCCCAACATGATTTATTAAAGAGACTGTCTTTTCCCCCAGTATATGTTCTTGGTGCCTTTGTCAAAAATGAATTGGCTGTAAGCGTGTGGAGTTATTTCTCAGTTCTCTATTCTGTTCCATTGGTCTAATTGTCTGTTTTTATGCCAGTACTATGGTGTTTGGATACTACACTATAGCTTTGTAGTATAATTTGAAATCACATAGGGTGATGCCTTTAGCTTCATTATTTTGCTCAGGATTGCTTTAGCTATTTGGGGTATTTTGTGATTCCATATGAATTTTAGGATTTTTTTTCTATTTCTGTGAAGAATGTCATTGGTGTTTTGATAAGAATTGCATTGAATATGTAAATCACTTTGGGTAGTATGGACATTTTAGCAATATTAATTTTTCCAATCCATGAACATGGAATATGTTTCCATTTTCTGCATGTCGTCTTCAATTTCTTCCATCAGTGTTTTATAGTTTTCCTTGTAGAGACCTTTCACTTCTTTTATTAACTTTATTCCTAGGCATTTTTGTAGCTATTTTAAATTAGATTGCTTTCTCGATTTCGTTTTCAAATTGACCACTATTAGTGCACAGAAACAAGAATAATTTCACTTCTTCATTTCCAATTTGGATGACCTTTGTTTCTTTCTCTTGGCTAATTGCTCTGGGTAGAACTTCCAGTGCTATGTTGAACAAAAGTGGTGAAAGTGGGCATCCTTGTCTTGTTTCAGATCTCAGAAGAAAGGTTTTCAATTTTTCCCTGTTAAGTGTGAGATTAACTATGTACTTACAACATATGACCTTTATTTATTTATTTTTTTATTTTTTTTTGAGACAGAGTCTTACTCTGTTGCCCGGGCTAGAGTGAGTGCTGTGGCGTCAGCCTAGTTCACAGCAGCCTCAAACTGCTGGGCTCAAGCGATCCTCCTGCCTCAGCCTCCGGAGTAGCTACAGACATGCGCCACCATGCCCGGCTAATTTTTTCTATGTATTTTTAGTTGTCCGATTAATTTCTTTCTAATTTTAGTAGAGACAAGGTCTCGCTCTTGCTCAGGCTGGTTTTGAACTCCTGAGCTCAAACAATCCACCCGCCTCGGCCTCCCAGAGTGCTAGGATTACAAGCGTGAGCCACCGCGCCCGGCCTAACATATGACCTTTATATTGAGATATGTTCCTAACAGAATCAAGGACAAAAACCATATTATCATTTCAAGATATGCTGAAAAAACATTCAGTAAAATTCAGGAAAGTCTATTTTGCCCACAATTTTATCCTCCAGTTCTTGCATTAAAATTCCTATCATATACATTCTACCCTCTAATGAGTTACTGTACTGACTTGTTAAAATTAAACCTTATGAAGTACAAGGGCAAACAATGTAAGGGGAGAAAATGAGAACCTCATCTACCCCTAGAGGATGTTTTTGTTCAGATCAAGCAGGATTGCTCCAGAGCATGACTGAAAAAGTCTGAGACACTCCATTTTAAAACCAACACTAATGTCCAATTTTGTTGTTTCTCTAGGAAAACTCCCAGCTGCAACTTTAACCTTAGGTTGGCCCCAGAATAGCTGTGTAGACCTTAAACTTTCCTGATAGCCCCTCTGACTTCTTCTGAACAGCCTAAATATTTCTCAAGTTGTTCAGCCTATTCCTTGGCCCCATACCATTCTGCTGGAGTTATGCAATGGGAAGTCTGAAGTCGGGTTGGGAAAGAGGTAAGCAATATCAAGAAAGTAGTGTCCCAGATGCCAAGAAAAGAAAGTGTTTTAAGGAGAATGTACTGCAAATATAACAATGAATAGACATTTTATTGAAAGAGACAAAAATAAATCACCAAAATTAAATAAATAAAAAGGTCAAATGATGATAAGGCCTATGAAGAAAGTAAAACAGAGATGGGGAGAGAGGACAACTAGAGAGGAGGATGTGGATATTTTAAATCATGAAGTCAGGGAATCCCTCTTTGAAGAGGTGATATTGAGCAGAGAACTGAGTCCTGAGAAGGAGTGGGAGAAAAGCTTCCACACTGAGTGGGGAGCTTTGGAAAGGTGATAAGGCAGGAAGAAGCCCAGATGGTTTGAAGAATGTCAAGAAGGCAAGTATGGCTCAAGTGGAGGGAGTCACAGAGAAAGTGGTAGGAGAGTTGTGCAACACCAGATAATGTACAATAATGGGTTTTATTCCAAATGCAATGGGAACAAATGAGAAATTGACAGGGATGGCACAGAGGAAACATGAAGCTCACTTAAGAGGCTGTGGTGGGAGTCCAGACATAGCATGACAGTCGATTGTTCCAGAACGGGTGGGAGCAGTGACAATGGTGGGAACTGGTCAAATGCAAGATGTATGGGGAAGACAGATCCAGCAGCGCTTGCTAATAGATTGGCAGGGGAAGAGAGAAATCCATTATACTTCCTAGTTTGAGGACCTGAACAAAATATAACGCTACTTATTCAGTTGGAGAACCTTGAGGTAGGATATGTTTTGGGTGGGAATATAAAGAGTTATGTTTTGGGCATGTTAACATATGACATGCCTATTAAGCATCCAAATGGAAACTGAAAATCATCAGTTATATAGACAAGTCTGAATCTCAGGAGGGAAGACATGGCAGAAGAATATAAACTTGAGCATACTGAAGGTGTTTAAAACTATTACACAGAATAAGAGCAGCTAAGAAAACTGTATAAATGGAAGAAAAAACAGAGCTGAGTCCTGAAACCCATGGTGTGCCAACATTGAATGGTCAGGGTGGGGGCAGAGGAATGAGTGGAAGGGAAGAAGCAGTCAGTGAGGTAACAAATCCCAGGAGTGTGGCGGTGGCATCTCAAATGCTGAAGGAAGAAAGTGTCCAAGAAGGAAAGAGTGATCCACAGTGCCAAATGTTACTCAGAGCACAGCAAGGAGGGGACAGAGAACTGACCTTTTGGCTTGGCAAGTGGGAGACAAGTGGTTCCATGAACACGAGCAGTTTCCTTGGGGTAGTGTCAGTGAACATCTGACTGTAGTGGGTTCAAAATACACAAATCATGCTAGAAACTTTACTAAAGAAGAGCAAAGATATGGGCTAGAGGTGGGTGTGGGGTTACAGAAGGGTTTGCTTTTATTTAAGACAAGGCATTTTATGCATGAAGCCTGATGGGAATAATTTAGTTAGAAAGATAAAATAACGATGCAAGAGAGAGAAGATTATAGTTGTGCAAGAAGAGATGGAACCAATGTGTTCCTTAGAGGAACACGGAGCTCATCATCTTAAAAGGAGAAAAGTTGATGCACAAACATATGTAAAGGTTGGTCAATTTGCTGATGCAAAGATGGGGCATTCTCTTCTAGATGTTTCTGTTTTTTCGGTGACCTAATAGCGAGGTCACCAGCTGATAGTGAAGGATGAGAAAGTGGGGTTGAAAGTTTGATGACAGAGGAGGTGACATAGATTTGCCTTCTCAGAGATGAGGAAAGCAAGTATTCCAGAGAAATGGAATAGGCTCATTGAGATCACTTTCCCTAATTCCTTTCATTGCTCATGGCCAATCCCAGACACAGACTGCTCACTTCCACAAAAACATGATAGTTTTAGGAAATCTATAGAATCATTATTCAGAACTGACATATGCTTTGTATAAATGGAGATAAGCTTCAATTTACTCATTTGTATCATGTATATAGAAAACTTGCCTCTTCCTAGCTGATGAGCAGACACACTTAAGATACAGATAATGAATGCGAACTCCTTTGAGAGGAGAATCATATTCTATATGTCCAAGGCCATTCTATATATGTCCATATTCCATATGTCCAAGGTAGGATCAGCCAAATATCCTTTCTGCAGGAGGAGTATCCTCTTTCTGAGTAGAATTGACTACAAATGTGGAGTGGCCAAAAAAATAATCTCCCTTATATTAACATCAGTGTGTTAAATTTTTATTTTTCATATTTTTCGTTTCACGTTTATCAGAGAAGTTTCTGATGAGGCAAGTCATGACTCAATTTCCAGCTGTTGACATTAATAATGAGGAAGATGCATTTGAAACAATTTAGGGAACTCCACAAAGAACAGCTTAAACCCTAGGACTATGTTTTGTCAGCCCTCCAGGGCCACCAAAGAATAATAATGCAGCAGTTATTATATTAAATTTAGTTAGAATCAAAGTAAGTTTTTACACATGGAGCCATTCAGCCAAGTAAGTCTAAATAATGGGGGATAATATGGTTAATACCTTTTACATTCTTTTACTTGTGCTTAGGTTTGGCAGATTTGAAATAAACCAGTATCCATTATCTCAGTGAAGATATGTGAGAATGTAGTCTTTAGAGGAAATGTGCCTGATTTGAATAATAAACAGACATGATGTTCTTCTGTGAGGAAACAAATCCAGTTCAGGAGCAACCATGAAGATGGTGGCTAAAGCCAAAGGCCCATACATGCGTTCTGAGTTGTTTGTAAATATGTTGTTTATTTGTCTGATCCCTCCGTGACTTAGCAGTGTTCTACAAGGAAATGGCAAAAATTCCTAGGAACAATTTTACATATTCACATAGCCGAAAGCTAACAAATCTTACAATCCCCTTGGCAAACCCTCCGTATTTTCCCTCTGGAAATATGATAAACTTGTTTATTCTATTTGTCAGTTTTTCCGTTTCTGAGTTTCTTCATTGAATTTGTTATCTTCTTTGTGTAACCAAGCTGTCCCAAGCGTTGTATGGCCACAACTGCAAAGAGAAATTAAGGGTATGAGTAATAATAAGGAATAATAGTTTATGTGGTGCAAGGTTTTGTTAATTATAAATAAGATGGAGGAGTCATTTTAGCTCTAAACATACTGCATATTACTAAAAATATGTCTACTGAATTGCCTTTAAGAAATAAAGTGAATTTTCTCTGTTTCTGTGTAACAAGGTAGAATTTTTCCTCTGCATTGAACGTTACATGTTGGTGCTGAGAGGACTGGCATAGCATGTCACCAACGCTGGAAACCCCTCAGACCCAGTTCTCTTGGCCTCTTAGGTCCATCAGAGAGAAAGTGACTATGTAAGCATGCAGCCAGGGCAGGTGACAGTAGCACAGAAGGACAGACTTCCTTTCTTACCCTCACACCTGGACAAAACATGTGTCAGCTAGCCACCGTGTGGTGACTCAGTCATTGCAGGATTTTTCTTCAGTAGGCAGTGGAGATATCCCTAGAAAGACCAAAACAGCTATGTTTCCATGGCAGTCATAGGAATGAGACTCCTAACCTCTCCTGTTCTCTCACTGGGACAACAGTAAGTAGGATATGCCCACTGGACTATGTAAAAATCTCAGAGATGATCTTGGAGTTATCATTGGAAGAAGACCCCTAGAAAAAAGGTAGTACATTGTCTTATAAGTAGACTGAATGCTCACAGTCATTTAATTTAAATACTATATACTCTAAGGTAAAATAAGAGATATCAGTTATATTTGCTACCATAAAAGCACAGGGAAAATAAATTCCTTTAGTATAGGAATTCGGTAAGTATTTGGTAAATAGATTCTGCCTAAATTTTATAATACATCAAAAAAGAAGTAGCCTGACCTCCTGGTATTAAATCATGGTGTTAAATCATGATATTAAATAGATTTGCATCTTTCTTCTTAAGGTAAAACATAATTCTTTGCACATCATGACCACTCAACCTTTCTGAATTGAATTAAATAATTCTGAGGTTTTAAAGAAATTGTTGAAATATGCTGCATGATCCCTACTTAATCATCTCTTCAGTTATAAAACAATCAGTTATCTGGTTTGACGAGGATATTGTTGAGTAAGTCTGTAGACCCTTGAGAAACACTTTTTTGGTGTTAAAATGAAGCTGTACACTTACAGCCATGTACAATTCTCAGTTCAAAATAATGGACTCATTAAATGTATATATTTTCTCAACTACGAAAATTAGAAAATTTTTGGATTAAGCTAATAAATTATTTCCCAAAGATAATAATTAATGTGTGCTCAGCATTTTAGGAAGTGCTTTCACATACATGATCTCATTTGTTATTCACTACAACCTCATGAGTTGGGAATTTCCCTATTTGATAAATAAGTTAACAAAGGCTCCAAGAAGATAATTAACTTAGACATTAGTAAGAGGCTAAGATGTGATTCCTTTGTATCCAGATGCCATGTCTTTCTCACGCTAATGCACAGGCTGACATAACTTAATACTGTAAATGTGTGGCAAAATAAAAAGTAGCCTTCTTAAAATTCCAGAATTTATCCATTAGTCTAGCCTACCTTGCTTTTAAGTTACACATGAGTCCTTTCTCTACATGACATTTCACGAGTGATCTGCCCTTGCAGTGGATCTGGATCTTCATAGTCAATATCTAACAGGATTATCTCCCCTGCCATATTTCTCTGGACTCCCTCCCACATGTTTACACCTTGTGGACCTGTTGCACTGGTTATAGCTTATTCGTATCGAGGTAAATAGCTCCTCTAAGTTGAGCCCATCAGATTCCTTCTCATACAAGTTTGGAATCGGGACAATGAAAGAAATAGTAAGTTTCTCCTTTACTTGACCTAAATCATGTATATCCTGAACCACGTGGTGACCAAGTTCCTCCTTCTGGACCAGAGGAAGAAAGAAGCACATACATGAAAAGAAGGAGAAAAGATAAATTCTTGGCCTTGAATTTCATGAACTACCCTTATCCTCCTAATAAATACCCATTTTCTGCTTAAACCAGAGCTACTGGGATTTTATTATTTGTAACTAAAATCCCAAATAATATGTCTAATAATCCACAAAACTCATCTAAATCACTCCATCCCCAACCCTTGAGCAGAACTTACAAAATTCATTTAGATAGATAACTATAAAACTAGATAGATAACTAGGAAAAATTAAGTTACTATAAATATGGAGAATTTTTAAATTGAAAATACTATAGATGAAATTTTTTTTTCTTTTTGAGACAGAGTCTCACTTTGTTGCCCGGGCTAGAGTGCCGTGGCGTCAGCCTAGTTCACAGCAACCTCAAACTCCTGGGCTCAAGCAATCCTACTGCCTCAGCCTCCCGAGTAGCTGGGACTACAGGCATGCGCCACCATGCCCGGCTAATTTTTTCTATATATTTTTAGCTGTCCAATTAATTTCTTTCTATTTTTGGTAGAGACAGGGTATTGCTCTTCCTCAGGCTGGTCTAGAACTCCTGAGCTCAAACAATCCGCCCGCCTCGGCCTCCCAAAGTGCTAGGATTACAGGCGTGAGCCACCGCACCGGCCCAGATGAATTTTCTTAGTAAAGAATTTAACCTTGTCCAAAGAGAGATCTGCTTTGCCCTTGGCTACTTGAAGAGAATCTCAAAGCCTTTGGAATGTCATGCCCAATAGAAGTGTCTTTGTTTGCCCAGGGGACTTGAGTCACGTTGGATAGTCTAACAATGTGGGTTAGAGTGGGCAGCTGGTCACACCGAATAGTCTTAGGCCACTGACTGAATTGATAGTAACAATGTAATTTAGAATGAGACTTTGGGTCCTGTAATATCAGCTGACCTGTGGAGAGATTATAGGCAATCAATCATGCCCGCATGATGGAGTCACAGTTAGAACTCTGAACACCAACATCAGGTGAGTTTCCCTAATTGGCTGTACTCCACGCATATGGCCACACGGGGATGGCCACATGCGTGATACTGGGGAAGTAATGCTGTTCTGACTCCACTGGAGGGGACAACTGGAAGCTCCATGTTTGGTATACTCCTGGACTCTCCCTATGTGTCTCTTCCTTTGGCTGATCTGAGTATGTAATTTTTCCCTGTGATAAACCATAACTGTGAGTATAATAGCTTTTAGTGAGTTCTGTGAGCCCTTCTAGCCAATTATCAAAACTGAAGGTGGTTTTGGGAATCCACTGAATTTGCAATTGGTGTCAGAAATGAGGGTGGCCTCTGGCACTGTTTCCTCTAACATCACAGTTGACTTAACTCGCACAATGGGTGGTCCTATTTTGTTTTTATTTTATTAGCTAGGGCAAGCTCTCTTCTATCAGTTCTGTTAAAGACTATAAATAGTCCTCAATTCTATTGGAGGCCCAAATATCCAAGAATAGTTTGAATTTAATATATGCTTCTATAACTGACTTGGTAACTGTGTTTGTTTTACATGTTACATCTCTCTCTGGTCTCTTGACTGTGATGTTCTTGAGGAGAGAAACTACGTCTTCTTACTCATTATAGCTACAGTTCCTGACACAATGGAGATTCATAGGTGGCACTTAAATGTCAAATGGCCTGTGGAAGGATGAACGGAAGAAAGGATGGATAAGTGGGTATACAGATAGATGGTTGGTTTGATTAAAATCACAATTTTGCAGAGTTACAGTAGGATGTGCAATGGCCTAGTGAAATTCCTGTGAGTGAGCATTAAAATGAGAGCCCTTCTCTTTTCCTCCAACCTTCCCTATGTCTGGACAGCCGGGTTTACAGAGGCGCATACCAGGGAGTGTTAGGGAAAGCCTGTCCTATAAGTCTATGCTTTCCCAGGCTCAGAACTAACCTGAATAGTGTGAGGAAAGTGAGAGTTCAAAGCAAAACTATTTAATGGACACCAGCCCCAGGGATGCCCATAAAGAGATAACGCAGTCCCAGACATTCAGGCAAGTGCCTGAGTCAGCATGGAGAAATATCTGTGTTGATCTTTTTTAAAGGCCTGACATTTAACTGTTTTCAGTATTACTTCTAGGAGCTCCCATTAATTGTGCCTACAATTTGCTCAATATTTTATATGTTCTTTCTTACTCCTCATGTCAACCCAATGGAGTCAATATTATTAGCACCATTTTTTTCAGACAAATAAACTGAAGCTCAGAGAGATTATGCCGTATGTACAAGGTCAACAGCTGCAAGTGATATAGCCAGGATGTGGAAATAACTCTACAATCCATGTTATTTCCACCACACCATATCCCTGAGCTTCTTCTCTTTCTTCCTTTTCACTTACATTTAGCACATTTAGCTGCATGTAAGGAATTGTGCTAGAAATTATCAGCAAGCATAAAATAAATAAGTTCTTGCCCTAGGGAGCATATGCTCCAACATGGGAGAGGGGGAGGGTGCACAGATGTGATTCAAAGCAGGCTGTGAAAATGGCTGATGAGCAAGCGAAAGTATCGCAGGCTCCGTAAAGGATCCCTGGTTAATGTGGTCAGGGAAGTTTCCTGAAGGGAATGGTATCTAAACTCATGCTTGAGGAAAGGGCAAGGATTTCATGGAAAGAAATTAGGGATATTTTATGCAGAATAATCAGTGTGGAACAAAGCATATTAGCCCAGTTTGCATGAAGTACACAAGCTTACATTGTGAGCCAGCTCTCTTTCTCTCTATAGCTATGTACTCTTGGGTAAGTCTTTTCACTTCCCTGAGCCCAAGTTTTCTTGTATCTAAAGTCATAAAAATAATTCCTAGCTCAGAGAGTTGTTGCGTGGGTTAAATGAGAAAACAACAAAGTGGTACAGACTCAATAAATACATGCCGTTTTTTGTTGATGGTATAGTCATAAGCATTCTCAACTAGGGGTAGGCCTCTGCCCCCCTGTCCAAAGTTCGTGGACATGTTTATTGTTGTTATGATGTCCAAGGGTTCTCCTGGCATTTAGTGACGGGCTAAGTGTGGCTAAATGTTCTGTAATTCTTGGGACATTATGGTTAAACAAATGATGTTCCCTTCCAAAAGGCCAATATTGTTTGCACTGAGAAACATAGGTAAGAAAAACAGAAGAATGGTTGGAGAAGTGAGATGAGGCTTAGATTCCAGTAAGCTTTGAATACAAGGCTACAGAGTTCACTCTGAGCCACTGAACCTAAGCAGGAAGCAGCAACATCAGAGCTTTCAGAAGATTACTATAACAGGGGTCGGCAGGATAGATTGAAAGTGGGGGAGGCTGGTGGGAACGTTATAAATTGGTGGGTGCTCACCATTGCCCAGGCATGAAGTACTAGAGGCTTGACAAGGCCACAGGCCTTCTCTGGTCCTCAAGTGGCTTGCAATAAATTAGAAAGGAAGCACTTCCTTCAGCATCTTTATGCAAATTACCAAAATTTCCCTTTCTTCCAGGTAGACACAACACTGTGCCAGGGTGTATGACTTGAATTTTAGCTCTTTCGCCCCTTGAGTTAGATACCTTTTTAAGTGGTTCTGCTGGTACAAGAGGGGATGGAAAGGAAGGGTCAGATTCCAGAAGGATCACAGAGGAAGAGATGTAGAAATGAGCAGGAGAGGAGCTGACTGCTCTGTCTAGAGCCTGGGTAGCTACCACAATGTGATACCATTATTAGGAAGAGGTCGGTCAGAAAAATGTTTTGGAGGTGAGATTTTAAATTCTATTTTAGACATTTTGAGATTGAGGTGTCTCTGGACACCAAAATAGAAACGTCTTGCAGGTTATTGATTCCAGCAGACCAAGAAGATTGGGACCGTGGAGGCATATACAGTAGCTAACTGCTGTGACAAATAAACACAAAAATGTCTAGCGACTCAAACGCAATAGAAGTTATTTTTGTTATTGGTGTTCATGTAACAGTCCAAGGCCAGTCTTCCTGAGCAGGAAAAGGCTCTCTTCCAAACGATAAATCAAGGATCTAGGAACTTTCCATCTGTTGGCTTTACCTTTTTTCTGGGATCTTTCATTACCATCTGCATTCACCCAGCAAAAGAGAAAGAAAGTCGAGGAAGCACACCCATGTCTTTAAAATTTTGGCCCAGAAATGACACACATATCACTTCTGCTCACATTTCATTAAGGAGTCCTATGGTGACATCTAACTGCAAGAGAGGCTGGGAAATGTACCCTACCATGTAGCTAGGAAAAAAAAAAACACTTGCATGTTTGGTGAACCACCAGCAGTCTCTGCCACAAGGTAGACATAGCCATTCTCTCTTTGAAGTAAAAAATCTCTGAGGACAGAGAATATGTTGGTCTCCTCCACTTCATCTTCACCACCTCTGTGGTGTCTAGCATCTAACAAGTCTGCAACCTTTGTCAAATAAAGGTATAGCTGAAGCTATGGGTGTGAAAAAAGTGATCTCAAGAAGAAAGACTATATAAAAGAAAGATGTGAAAGAAAAGGGTATTTCAACAATAAAAATTGTTACTTACTATTGTTATTATTGCTGTTGCTACCTACCATTTGCAAAGTACTTGTTACCTAATCTCCACAATAGCCCTGTAAGGTTGTAGACACTTTTTTCTTCTTTCTTTTTTTTGCACTTGCACTGAGGAATAAGGTTGTAGATTTTATTAATCACATTTTAAATATGAGAAAGATTATGCCTCTAAAATTTACACCACTAAAAAAGTCCAAAGCTAGCATTTAGCTCCAGATCTTCTGACTCCTCACTCCAAAATCTTTCTAGAACACCAGCTTCGATTTAGTGGTAGAAAGATAAAGAACCTTGATATTGTGTTGCAGCTTAGAGAGAGAGAGAGATCTTTCCAGAACATATCTAACGGCCACAAAGGTAAGTCAGGTGGCGTGGCAGTTTTAGCTTTCTTGGGTTACGTTGTGGAATGAGCACAGCTGCCTGGGAATCACCAGCCACCCCATATATAATCAGCATTGAATGTCAAACTTTGGTGCTTCATTCAA
Source organism: Propithecus coquereli (assembly GCF_000956105.1). Taxonomy (NCBI): domain Eukaryota; kingdom Metazoa; phylum Chordata; class Mammalia; order Primates; family Indriidae; genus Propithecus; species Propithecus coquereli. The sequence goes on from NW_012156173.1 coordinate 3,726,107, forward strand.
CAAGCCTTCCCAAGAGACCTCCCAGCTGTTGCTGCCGGCCTGAGCGTGGCCACAGCCTTGCCATAACTTTGGCTTTCCTGTTTCTGATTGAAACTTTTACCACATGATGGCTTATTACCCGTCTACCTTCTTCAGCAGCCACCTCTGCCGGTGTCACATAAATGCCACCTGCCCCTCAGGAGTGGGAAAGATGAGTGCCTCATCAGCTTAGGCTTTGGCCCATGCTTCTAAGGTTCACTCGGTGAGAACTCTAGAAACTTTCCAATTGATTCTATCCTGTAAAAGCCCCTTGAACCTCCCTACTTCTCTCTCTCTCTCCACCCCTGCACCACCACTACTATTACCAATTCTTCCCCACCACTTTAATATTTCCTTGTCTGGTCTTCCTTCCTCTATACTTATCTCCCCCTCTAATTTATCATCCACAATACAGCAAAAGTGATGTTTTTTTTACATGCCCATACAGTCTTGTCACTTTTTTTCTTAAAATACTTCGAAAACTTACTTTGGCTTAGCATAAAAATAAAAATAATTTTTTTTTTTTTTTTTTAGACAAGGTCTCACTTTATCAGCCAGGCTGGAGTGCAGTGGCACGATCATAACTCAGCCTCCCAAGTAGCTCAGAGTACAAGCACGCGCCACTACTCCTGGCTAATTTTTAAATTTTTTTGTAGAAACAGGGTCTTGCTATGTTGCCCACACTGGTCTTGAACTCCCGGCCTCAAGCGATCCTCCCACCTTGGCCTCCCAAAGTGCTAGGAAAACGTCAAAATAGTTAACAAAGCTTCATATCCAGCAAGATCCAGACCTGGCCAAACTCAAGGGACATGTCCTCCCTCCCCTCCTGTGCCCCGGACACACCAGTCTTCCTTCAGGTGCTCACACGTGCTGTGCTTCGTCTCATCCCAGGACCAGCACACAAACTGTCCTGGCTCACTCTGTTCCTGGTGGATTCCCAGTCATCATTCACATGGCAGAACTTTCTTCAGCTTCAGTCAGGTCTCTCAAGGCTTCTTATATATTCCCCTCATCGTATGGACCCCAATCTGTGATTACATAATTGTGTGTGATTATTGGATTAATGTCTGTTTCCTCCACTGTTGTATTCCCAGAACTAGCAGTATCGCCTGGCACTCAACAAGTATTTGGTGAACAAGCAAATGAATGAATTTACAATCTCAGAAAATAGAATGTGCTTCTGTAAGAGAACATCCACACCATGTGGAATGCTTGGGAAAGGACTTTCAATTTTGAATGACTTCATAATATTACTTCTTGTTGGCTACTCAATAAGTAATTTTATTTTAAATAAAAAAATATTCTGTGGTTGAAAAATCAGTAAATTAGTATGAATCACAAGAGAAACAACAAATATTTAACCCTCCTGATATTGGTGAAGTTCTTTTCTGAGTATATAAATTTAAGCTACTTTCTATTTATTAGCAAAAAGATTATTTAATGTGCTTTCCTGCTCATCTAGATTTACAATATTTAAAAATCTTTGCTCTTCCAGTTTCATTTTTCCTTTAAGGATTTTCAATCCAAAAGTTTAGTAAATGAAGTATATATACAGTTCATGAACATATTTTAAGACTTTTGGGAAACACTCAAAAGTTATTTTGAGGATTAGGAAATAGCTTGTCTGAATATTGCCAAGTGAATTTGGAATAACCTTTTTGTGGACGCAATGAAAAAGAAAGACCAGAACTTCAACATTCTCAGTTCAAGGTTACAAGGGAATGTGAACAAAAAGTGTTTCTCATCCTGTTAACACTTGGACACACAGAACATAAAAACAGTGTCTTCTTTCATTTAAAAACATTTTAAACACACACAAGGAAACCTTGACCTTTTTGCCTTTTGCTTCTCTAGGAGGGTCTCACATAGATTTTGACCTTTTTTTCTCCTTCCCAACTTTTTACTGTGTATTTAATGATACTGGGATACCTGTGCACCCCACTATATCCACATTAAATGAATTGGCAGAGGGAGAGAAAGAAAGGACCTGCAGATGCTGCCTGTACAATAGGTAACATCGTTGCAGTGTCGGGATTTTCCTCTCAGCTGCAAATGGAAAGAGAAAGGAAAATGCTTCATTTATAACACATGAAATACAAATACTTTTTTTAAAAACAGAGTGGATGGGGACTGGCAGAGTCAGGCCAAACAGTTGGTCAGGGAAACAACAAATTCTTAGGCAAGGATGACTCCAGCTCTTAAGAATTAGGATTCTTATACTAAAGGATCTGTATTTTAAATCAAGTGTTTTGCTTCATAATTAAAAACTCAGAGCCCCAAGTACTATTTTGTTTATATGAAATCTGCTAACTAATGTAAAAGTGTTATAAGGATTTAAAATAAGTAGGATTTAAAATAAAATCAAAATGCATTTAAGAAGTGATTGCATATAGAATAGAAATAATTTATTACACAATCTGAACCCTAGACCCAAAGAGAATTCAGGTTAAACCAAAGCATGGCCTGCGCCCCTACTGGACAAGAGAGGCACTGCACACTCAGTCTGTTGGACCTTGTCCATACCTACCTGCATGGAGAAATAAAGATTTGCCAGGCACGGGGCCCTAGAGTCAGGGTATTTCCTGGAACCACAGAACCAGCATGGTACAGTGGAACAGGATAGTTGCAGAGAGAAAAACTGAGAGTGAAAAAAATCCAAAAATTGTTGCTATGTACTGGGTAAAAAGGAATTATCCTATGAAAGCAAAGACTCCCAGCCTGTGGAAGTCTTGGATCTGACCAGCCTGTCCACCTCTTCTTTGCCTAAGGCTTAACTTTAGAATACTTGGGCAAACTCCCTCCTCTCAGAATACATCTCGGGTTTTAGAAAAGAATCTTAGAGAGCAAATAATCCAATTCATTCATTATAACCTAGACCCATACATGGGAAAAATACATTTATTCAATATCATATTAGATAGTATTAAATTTATTCAATATGCTACTGAATAAAAAGAAATGGATTTATTCAGCATACTATTAAGTGTACAAATCAATACATTTATTCCATGCACTATTAATTTTGTACCTTGAAAAATAATATGCTAAAGCAGGAGGCTGAAAGAAAGCTAAGTAATTTTGTTTTGAGAAAATCTAATGAAATTCTACTTATAATTTACAAAGCATGAACATCAAATATAGCAACAGAGGCAAGCTATGACAGAACAAAGATAATTAAAAACCACCTACATTCTCAAATTGGTGGAAAAGCTACAGCAACTTGTCTCAAACATGGGATCTCTTCCCTAAAGTCAGCCTCTTCAGAAGTAGTAGTAGCCTAATCTCCTTCATCTGATGAGAAAACTACAGTCCAGGCTCCACAGCTACTTGAGCAGCAAAATCAGGACCAGAATTCAGATCATTTTAAGGCACCAGAAATCCAGATCTTTATTCAGGGTACAGCCTCTATCCTGTGAGTCTGCCCCCAACAAATGTCATTTTTCTAACATGCTTCCCTTCTTTGAAAGTGGTCATCATATCAGCTCCTTTTCACACTTGTGTAGTATCTAGAATATATGTTCCTGCTTTAAGTATTTATTATTATTTTGATGGTTGAATAATTAATTTTTTATCATTAAATAAATAACTAAATTAAAAGCTGTACTTGTTAAGCTAAATGGCCATAACAGATATGCCAGAACATTTTGGTGAGTTGAAAGCAATAGAGATTTATTTCTCACATACGTAACAGCAGAGGGCTGGTCTTCCCAATGGTGGGCCTCTCTCCCCAGCCCACTGTGTCGCTCTGCTTTTCTCTAGGGCTGCATCCTCATCTGTATCCAGTTGGCAGAAGCTGAAGAGTAGCGTAGAAAACCCCACACTCGCATTTATGAAAAGCCTCAGGCAGCCCAAATGTGACACAGGTCACCTTCACTCAAAGCCAGGAAGACTGGAAAGTGAAGTCCGGGCATTTGCCTGGCTGAGGTCGCACTGGAGCAGAGGAGCGCCGGGACCTCGGCAGGTAGCTCACATCCACGGTTACTCTCTCAAACCCAGTACAGAAGGCTTAAGTCTTGATCAATGGGAGAGAAAGTCAAACATCCAGAAACATGCTGAGTTTTTTTTCTTATATTTCTTTAATTCATTCATTATTTATTAAGAGCCTACACTGAACACCATAGTAATAAATCCCTGACTTCAAGGAGCTTATATTAACTAGCAAAGAGTGTAAGACTGTGTACAAATAAATATAAATTGCACAAATAAGAATTTTTTAAAAAATCAAAGGCATACTTAAAGTTAAACTGAAATTAACTTCCGCTATCACCCAAGCACAACGTTTCACTTATTTTTTTAAGTTAGTCAATAATACACACTCCGTGAGCATATGCTTTGCACAGGTACCATGTTCAGCAACGCTCTGGATACAGAAAAGCCAATGTTTGCATCCTGACCTCAAAGAGTTTGCTTCTGTGGTTGGGAAATTAATCATTCAAGGCAGCATATGATTTCTTTTTCAATTTTAAAATCTGCAAAGCTGCTGCTACCCTGGCTAAGGTCATGCCCTTGTTTTACGTATCCCTGATCTCTTTCTGCTTTTTGTTTTGTTTTCTGTTTGGATGGTTTTTATTTATAAAGAGTTTCCCTGTCCCCAACACACTGCTTTTGCATCACATATATCACGTATACACGACTGGGTCTTTGTCTCTTCTATCACCAGGTCTGGTTGTAGACAAAGCAAGAAATGCCACAGTCTTAGTTTAATTACAGCTTAGCCAAATGAGTACGTACTGAGCAGTGTCTGCCCAAATCAACAGGCCACCCACCAAGAGAGTGAAAAAGAATACACTGGTTCCTCCCACAGAGAACTGGAAGAGCTTTCGATGGAAACAGGAGATAATTGTGTGTTTTGCCATTGGCAAGTGCAAATAGTGCCTAGCACACACATATGCCACAGTGTTTAATAAATATTACTGCGAGTGTGATAATAAAAAGAAAAAGAGTAGTCCGACAGAAAAACACTGACATATTATCTCCCCTCCCATTCTCTCCCCATATTTCTGAAGTAGAAATTCTAGGAAGAACTCAGTGGAGAAAAAAATATATAGTTGCTTATGGATATATGACTTGGCTTTTCAAATTAAGATTCAAAATGCTTTAAATATTTCCAAATGAGGTCATAGAAGAAAAAATTTTAAAAGTAGGTTTAAAGGAAAAGATAATGAGACTCTAAACTGATTTCAAACTATGGAGAACATAATACCTCTTTTCTACTAGACAGTTTTTCACTTAGCAAAATTCCTAATTAGTTTTTAACTATTATTTTAAATTTTGCCAATTGGAAGCAACTAAAAACTTGCGGATGTGCTATAGATAAGTGATTCTCTAATGGGAGTTGATAGGAGAATATCAGAATCTCTGCAGAGATAATGGAGCTAGAAATGTGCAGTTTGGAAAAACTCCCCAAACTGATTCTACAACTCCCCCACCCTCATCCTCATTTAGACCTAGTGTTTGAGCTGCTGCTTCATAACATGAGATCAGACTGCTGTCATAGATGTGGAAGACCAAGACAAATGGCTAGAAACCTTGTGAATGAAAACAACGGTCCACACAAACTTTTTCTTCCTAGGAAGTTATAGAGAAACGAGGTATCAGAAGAGTAGTCAACAAAGAAAAATTTCTTAGAAAGACATATAGATGGGATGAAAATGAATGATTGTTTTCTTTATTAGGAATTGAACTTTGTTGCAATTAAGAGATGCCTGGAAGGCCGGGTGCTGAGGCTCACGCCTATAATCCTAGCACTCTGGGAGGCCGAGGCGGGAGGATCGCTTGAGGTCATGAGTTCGAGACCAGTCTCAGCAACAGTGAGACCCTATCTCTACTAAAAATAGAAACAAAAAATCAGCCGGGCATGGTGGCACATGCACCTGTAGTCCCCGCCACTTGGGAGGCTGAGGCAGGAGGATCGCTTGAGCCCAGGAGTTTGAGGTTGCTGTGAGCTAGGCTGACGCCATGGCACTCTAGCCAGGCAACAGAGCGAGACTCTGTCTCAAAAAGAGAGAGGGAGAGAGATGCCTCGAAAATAGTGATTTACACAAATGAGATTTTTATTCTGTCGAGAAAACAGAAAGTCAGCAGTCCAGGTTACAGAGTGGCTACATGCACTCTTCAGCCACCCAGGCACCTTCCAGTCCTTCTTTGCCAATCCTAGTGCTGGCAACGGCCTTCGTCTCATCATCTAATGTGGCTGCTAGAGCTCTAGACATCACATGTGAGTTCTAGGACACTAGAAAGAGGGAGAAAGAAAGAGTATGCACATTCACTTTAAAGAAGACTTCTAGGGAGAACCACCTAAAATTTCCCAACCTAGTCACGTGACTCACCTGCCTGCAACTGGGCCTGAAAAATGTAGTATTTAAGCTGCAAAGTGCTAAGACAAAATCAAGCATCTAAAGAAGGGGAGAAGGGTAGGTGGGAGATAAATAATAGTTTCTGCCATAGGGACCTAAGATAACTTCAAAATCAGTGCATAAAATTCAATTTATATGACATAAACTATAAATCATAAGTACATATGGATTTTGAATTAACTGAAAATCATTTGGAAAAAACTAACCCAAAATTTTGGATTGTATGAAATTTATATGAATTAAATATCAATTTAAAAAATTGGCATAAAGTCAGTTAGGTTAGGATCGATACCCATTTTTTCTACTTAGCATAGGCTTATGTTTAATCTCAGACTGTAAATTGTTTGTGGTTATTTTTTCAGATAAATTCATTGATTACGACCAACTTTTTCTAATCCTTCAAAATGGACTTGCAGCCCTGATGTTTCAAAGTTAACTTATATTTCTATGATTTGTCAAGCATAAAACAGGACTTTCTCCAATGTTTAAGATAAACAACACATTCACTTTTTTTGATAGTTAATATCTCTCTGATTTCCTCAACACAATAATTATTGACTGCAACAACATTAACCAATATCTTAAGAATACCAATAATTCAATAGATGATGGTGAGGGGGTGATTCCCAAGACAATAATTTATAAAGAGAGCATTAGGCCAAATATTGAACAAATAACTGATTTTTAATCATCTAATATATTCAAGGATTTTAATGAATGGCTAGGTCATCTTTGATATGAACACATCTTAATTATTGAAATAATGCCCAAAAAACTCCTTCCTTTCTCAATTTGACTTTGTAAATTTTCATTTTCTATAAATCTGATGTAAGTCAAGGTGATTCCTCATTACGCTTCAATCATCAATCTAACTAAATTCTGAGATCTGTTATTATAATTTGAAAGCCACTATATGTGAGTCTAATTGAGGAGTTTCAATAAGAGGAAATGCTTAAGAAGAGAATTTGAATTAACTAGAGCAATTTCAGAGTCAAAAACTTCCAAGCTCTTGTCCTACACCCTACTCATTTCCATAGGTGCACCCTAGGCCTTGCCATTGTCGATTATTGCAGCCTTTCTAGAATCTCAATTTTAAGCAGCCCATTCTCTGATCAACAGCGTCTGGTTCTGCAGTTTATTCCTTCTACTACTGACCTCCCCAATCCAATCGCAGTACCATGTTCCCACTGCCTCTTGGTGTCCTCAGGTCCTCACATCCCTCCTTACCCAGCTAAAAAAAATTCCGTGTCTGGACATTGTAATTACTCCCGTGAATATATCCTCAAACACTCCATCCTCCTTTGTCTTGTAGGATTTGCTAGGAAAATCTCTAACCATGCCTAAATACATCTTTCCGTCACTCCACACCTACCTCCTATCCAGTTGAACATGGATGGAGAAAAATACAGGACTGTGTCAAATCTCCAGCAGCTCTTTCCGCATCCTTGCTCTCAGTGGATGACCTCAATTTTAATGGAAAAAAAACAGAAGCAATCAAAAGTTCCACAAGTTCTCACCCCACACTCATGTACCCACATCTATATCCACATATTAATGCTATTTCCCCCTAGGCTTTTTCTGTAAATGAACTATATGTGGTCCTGTCAAAGACCAACATCTCCATTTGGGTACCACATCCTATCCCTGCTGGCCTATTAAACGACCTCTCTCCACCAGTTCTCCCCTCTCTGTTCTGCCTCATCAATTGTTTTCCTCCATTTTAGATCATTCCATTAGCAAACTTTCATTTCACCCATATTACCCATCCACGAAAAAACAAAACAATAACAACAATAAAAACTCCACAACTTTTTAGCCCCATTTCCCTCCTCGGCTATCACTTCTCCGCTCTCCATTACAGGAAAACTCCTTGAAAGAGTTATCTGCTCTAGTTGTGTCACTTATCCTACCATTCTCTCTTGAGCCCATTTTATTCAGGCTTTCCTACAGACCCCTCCACCTAACCTGCTCTTGTCAAGGCCATCAGTGACTTCCACAGTGCTACACCCCAAGGTCAATTCTCAGTCCTGACCTCACTTGATTTATCAGTAGCACATGACACAGATGCTCATCCCTGAGATTCTTTGTTCGCTCAGCTTCCAGGACAGCACCCTTTCCTACTCTTCCTCCTGACTCACTGCCTGCTCCTTCCCAGTCTCATTTGTTAGTTGCTGGAATACTCCAGAGCTCAGATCCTAGCCTTCAGATACATCTACTCACTCCCTTGGTAATTTTGTTCAATCTCAGGCTGATGACTCCCAAGTGTATATCTTTACCCTAGAACTTTTCTTTTAATTCCAGCCCTTTATATCCAACTAGTTACTTGACAGCTGCACTTGGATGTCTAATAGACATCTGAAGTCTCGTTTTTCTAAATTGGACTCTTGGACTCTCCATACACATCCAAAGCCTGCTCTTCTGGCAGACATCTCCATCTCAGTTAATGCCAACCGCACTTGTATTAGTCAGGCTAAGCTGGGTTCTGCTGCAGTAACAAACAACCTGAACATCCTACCAGCTTCCAATAACAAAGTGTCTTTCTTGCTACATGTCCTCTGCATGTCATCCATATCAGCTTTACTCTAGGAACCAGGCTGACAGAGCATCCTGTATCTGGAATGTTGCCAGCTTCATGGCAGAAGGAAAAAAGGACACACAAACCAAGTGCTTCCTCTTAAAGCTTCTGACCACATTTTATTGGTTAAGCAAGTCACATGGCCTCCCATTTTCAATAGGGCAGAGATGAATTGTCCTCTCACAGGAAGGGACTCTACATTGAGGGAAACTAAAATATTTAAAACCATCTACCACACTGGTCCCCTAGTGGTTCTGCTCTCTTTCTTAAATCCAATCCATCAATAGATCTGACCACTTCTCTGTGTGAGCCCCCTGGCCCAGACTCCATCTACAGATTCCTATCTGGTCTCCCTGACCCTGCTAGACGATTCTCTTGGTAGTGTCCAAAAATGATCATTTTAAAACACAAGTCAGATCCTGCCATGCTTCTGTTCAAAGCTCTGGAATGGTTACCCCTCTCACTCAGAGTGAAAGCCTATTGTCTCTTTTTCATCTCTGACTCACTTTCTTCCAGCCACATGGACTGCTCTGCTCTCTTCAAATGGACCAAACACATTTCAGCCTCAGGACCTTTGCACTTATAGTTTCCTCTTCCTGGAATGTACTTTTCCCAGAGACCAACATGGCTCACTCTCTCACCTTCTTCACATGTTTGCTCAAACATTATCTTTTCAATGAATGTTTCCCTGCCAACCAACTTAAAATTTCACCCCTGCCCCTGACCTTGACAATCCCTCTTCCCTTCCTTGCTTCCTTGCTTCCATAGCATTTCTAGCTATGTGGTTTTCTGGTGCATTTTTGTTTATTGTCTTTCTCATTCCACTAGAATATACACTCCTTGACTGCATGGCTTTTTGTCTATTTTTTTCCCTATTGTAGCCCTAACATATGGAACAACGTCTGGATCAATCAATATTCAATAAACACATTTATTTAATGAATAAATTAATGAATGACAAACTACGGAAAGTGTTGAGGAACTCAATCATAAAAAGATATACTTAAAGATAGGCATAAAAATATAGTAAGCGTTAATAAATGTTGTGCATTCACACAAACCCAAGAAGCTTGCTCTGTTATTCTCAAACTAGAGAAAATAAAAAGAATCTGAATGGAAAAATAGCACTAGAAGTGTTATTTCTAAAACTATAATACTAATGATCAAGGCAAAACTCTACAGTTACCTATTTATTACAGAGTGCTTAATTTAAATCCAAATTTGAAAGTGTATATATTTTAATTCTTTATCTCTGCCACAGCAAAAAAAAAAAACAAAAATGTAGCAGACCATTTCATAAGTAGCTGTACCACTCTTGGTAGAAAATCAAAATTCACTTCACTTCTGACTCCAGATTAAAAGGAGAGCTTTTTGGCCAGATTAATTCCCTGCATCCTAAATTGGTATTGCCCTAGAGCAGGGTTTCTCAATCTTAGGACTATTCCCATTGGGGCTCAGAAGTCCTTGTTGTAGGAAGCTGCTGTTGCGTTACACAAAGCTGAGCAGCATCCCTGGCCTCTATCCACTAGATGACAGCAGCACTCCCCATTTGTGACAACTAAAAATGTTTACAGACATTGCCAAATGTCTCTGGGGTGGAGGAGGGCAAGAGACGTCATCCTCCATTGAGAACCACTGCCCCAGAGTATGACAATGCCTACAAAGTCTGCACTCTTGTATGGATTCAAGCCATGACCCAGAAAATGCACTGTGGGATTATTATGGAAACACAATACCAAACCAAGCAAGCACATCCTAAATGTGTGATTTAGGGAAATAATGAAAAAGTTTCCCTTGAGAAAAAACACCCCTAATTTCTTTTCCTTAGAATTCCTTTGGTCTGGCAGTATAGAAAGATGTTACCTGGAAAGTAGAACTTATTATTAATATTAAGGCATATCGTCCATTAATGCTTTAATGATAGTCTGGGAGCAGAATTCAAGACCAAGAAGAAAGACAAAAAAAAAAAAACGGAAAATGAAACAAAACTTCGAAACATGGGACGGAGGCTTTTCAGTGGGAAACCTTATTTATTTGAGGAATTACATAAAGTCTCTGGCCATGGTGAGAAGGGGTGGATGAACCTTTGAGGGAAAATTCTACTTGTCAACAATTTATTTAGGATTGGTTCTATGTAGTAGCCTCAACTGAGGGGAAAAAAACCAAAATGATAAATGAAAAATAATAATACAGTTTT
>NW_012156173.1:3737620-3792629 GCF_000956105.1 Propithecus coquereli
TCTAGCATTGAAATATGTATGGTTCCTATAATTTAAATCCATTTTTCAAATATACATAGTAATTGGAAGAACCCAGCATAAATAAATCTAAATGCACATATCATTAGAAACTTTATTGCAATTTATAGAGTAATTTAAATCTTCTCAACTCCATCTAACTTTGTACTAGAGCTACATTCAAGGAGCAAAACTGATTAATTGGAGTTTCACTTTTCTATTCTTATCCTGAAAAAATACACAAATAAATTACGACAGGACAAAAAGTAAGACGTTAACAAAAATTTTTAAAAATTCATTGATCCCTTAGGTCCACAAATTGGATAAATGTTCTCTAAAATTAAGTACTAGTAACAATTATCTGTACTTTAAAGCACTCTTAGACTAACATCTAAATATAAATTGACAAACCAAAAGAATATTTGACTTCATCTGTTTCAAAAACTCTTGAAATATGTTTTTGTTTAATATATGTTACCTTCATATGTTTAAGTTTTATACTATAAGAAAAAATAGCTCATCCATCAGTAGTGTGAATTAAGGCTTTGAGTTTAAGAAGAAAATAATGAACATAGCTCAAGTTCTCAAGTATCCAATAATAGAGGATCCATTTGTCTAACAAAGCTGATTTTTAAGGAAACTGTATTAAGAAATAGAGCAAAAAAAATATGCAGGAGTTTCCTGCCAAATGGCTTACAATGTGCATATTCTTGAGTGATTTTAAAAGTCTCAGCTTTTATTTAGTTGTATTTCCAACTGTTTAGTTAATCTTTATTGACTTGTGCATAACTCTCACAAATAGGAATGTATCTGTGACTTGAGAGAAGTTTGCTGGTGTGCTAAACTGGACTGTTTACTTTTTGTCTGCTAATTCTTGTGCCTGGTTAGGGATCTGGAAGTTTCTAAGGCCCCTAACAGTCACCTGGAACACTGTACCCAGGGGAATGAGCTACAGTGTACTATTTGAATCACAGAAAGTGCTTTTTTTTTGCTTTATTTTAGTTGGCACTAGTCAATTCTATTGCTTGTCGCTCATGTTAAAAACCAAGAGACCTGACGAAGGTATACAACATTCCATGGGAGAGGGGAAAATGAATCAAGGAAGCCTTGAGATGCATACACAGTGCAAATACAAGCTAAGAGGATGTTACGTGAATAGCTGAACACCAGAGATAGTGGGGCAAAGGTAGTTTGGATTTCACGGTGACAAAATATTCAAACTCAAAATATCTCAATCTGAATTAGCAATAGACACATCCTTGCTGAACAAAAGCAAAGCAAAAAACAAAAATAAACTTGTGCTATGTCCTCTATCCCAATTGATGACAAAAAGCCAAGCCACATCATCTCCAATTTCTAGCTCCGTAAACCTTCACAGCCATTAATCACCATGTCTTGCTGATCATACCTCAAAATGCTTATCAAATAAACCCTCTCCTGTCCATTTTCAGTGCCATTGCCTTGTGTTAGGGTTTATCCTTTTTCCAGCCACATATCGTGACAGTCTCCACCGCATAACCGGTACTCTTGCTTTAACAGACTATGTACATGTACCAGAGACACCAAGTGCTCTCTGGCTGCTCTTTGAATTGAGGCTGTGCTGCCTCTATTCACCCTTCAAGACCATCACACCCCATACTTCCAGAGGAATTAACCCCTCTCTTTAGCATCCTCCTAGTCCTACATTTTGTGCTGCTAACATAGCATTACCACAAGCATTATAATTCAATGAATACAATTTGCGTCTCTCCTAGTAGACAATGTTTTTCATGGAGCGCAGGACTTGTCTAATTCAACTTTCCACATCCAGCCCCTTTAACTGTGTCCAATATCTGATTTTTAAAATCAATAATTCTTTTTTAGTGTAAATAATCAGTTGACCACAGAACAACTGATTAAAGAATAAAGCACTCAAAATTAGCAATTTGAGGTAAATTTATTCATTGATAACTTATATAGGATTTAGTTTGGTTTCAATGTTTTCCACAGTCATTATCCATGCTTTTGCAATCCCCTCATAAGCTAGGTAGGTATCAATGCATGTTAGGAGAAATTCAAGGAAAAAAAGTGACTTAGAGTGAAATCTTCATTCTTAGTGGGTATGCTTGATAAATCACCACCTCCCCTATCCTGAACAGTGTGTAGTTCTTGGAGATCACAGACCTTACACCATCTCAGCATACAACAGGTGCTATGCAAAAAAACAACTTCACTCAACATTTGAACAGTTGTTACAAAGGAAAACTGGTATTAGGAAAAATTAATAGACTTCACTTCCTGAATGTTGATACTGCTCTTATTTTATACTGACTTTTATTTCCCTAAATAGAAGAGTTTTTCATTTTCATATGCCACATATATTTACATCTTTCGTCAAGAACAAGAAACATCAATTGGCTAGAACTATAATTATATTTTCTTTTCCTCAATGTCATAAAAAGAATGGAAGTACCTCCCTATGTGTTCTTTCCTCAGTGCTGTATAAAATAGGCTAAGAAACCAGTTTCCTACCCCCTTTGGACTTACAACGAGCTGCCAACATAAGGCTCCAAATAAACACAAAACATTGGAGAATTTATAGTGTCTGTAAATAATAGTAATATTTAACATTTAATACTGTTCTAAGCATGTTATTTGTATTTACTCAAGTGAAAACTACAAAAGCTCTTTTAATTAAGAATTATGTTTGGCCTCGTTTTACAGATGAGGACAATTGAGGAACACAAAGGCTGAATAATCCGGGCACTGTGTTACACAGTTAGTAAGTAGCAGAGCCCAGATTTAAACCCAGCTGTGAGGTTCAGAGTCCATGCACTTAATTGCTGTCTAAGCTTTGCAGGGTAAGGGGAGGGGGGTGCCAGGGAAAAGGAGAAGGGTAGAGATGGTACCAAGCAGCTCAACCAAATTATATTATCCAGTAACAATAAGTGTCACCTTTCAATGCTTTTAGTCTTTCTATGTTTAAACCCTCCAGTGTAGTATATGCATATGAGAATAAACATATATACACACATATATATGTTTTACTCTGAACTATCTAGGACCTTTTTTCTAGGAAGGAGAAATATACAAATACACAAAATGTCCACCACACGTTTTAAGGAGGAAAAGAGTTTTTTAAAACTTCTTTGAAATATTCTAGAAATCTTAGAAATGACTAGTTTAGATATCATGAGATTAAAGAAAAATAACCACAATTTTTAAAACTATCCTGGGAACAAAAGAGGTGGGACTTCAATACATTGAAATGTTCAGCTTCAGGAGAAATTGAGCTTTGATTAGTGCTCTGAACCCTTTTCCATTAGCAGAGAAGCCCGAGCACCCCCTTCCTTGCCTTTTCTTGCGCCCTCAAGTGAGAACTGAGTTATGACTGGCTGTCCTGGGAAGAGAATAACTATTCCAAGGACCTAAGACGGGCTGGGGTGGGGGAGGGCCGAGGGACGGCCTGCCATTTAGCTTGTAAAGTGCAGCAGCTGTGGCCTGTTTTCACTAATATCTGACATGTTTCTTTGGCCACTCGCCAAATTGAGCTGTACCCAACACTTCTCCCATCCTTCCTGTGCCTCCAGGATCCTTTGTAACTGCTACTTGAGACTCCAGTCCCCTCCAAATCAAGCCCCTCGGTTCCTTCCTCCCCTAAACATGCAGGCATCCCGGCCTAATTAATTAACCCAACACCAGCTTCATGCAGGACCTTCCCACACTGTGCCCCTTCACGCAGCCCAGAAACTCAGCACATTCCTGACTTCATCACTTGTCAACTCCCTTTCTGGTAAAGACCAGTGTCCCCTTTCCCTGACCTGGCCTCTGATTTGATCTCACTTTAAAGTCTCCCACTTTAAGAGACAGTAACAAATGCTGCCTTTTTCCTGTTTGGTTTGTTTATTCATGTTCACCCGGCCCATTATAATTAAAGACCAAGGGAGTTAGAAGAAGAGCCCAGGAAGATGGTTTATGCATTTGATATGTGGATAAACCCGATACTGGATTTGTTAGGAAGGTCACTTTACCTATTACTAACTGTGTGACCTTGGGTGAGTTTCTTAAGCTCTTGTCATTCATTCCTATACGTATTGAGTGCCTATTACTATGCCTTGTTCTGTTGTAAATGCTAGTGCTGCAAGTTAAATAAATAAATAAGAAAAAATACCTGCCCTCCTTGAAGTTTATATTTCAGAGACAGGAGATGGCTACTAATAAATAGATAGATTTAAAAATATAAATAGAGATTCAAGAAAAAGTATAAGAGATGAGGGAAGAAGGATTGGGAGTGTCATGACTGGGAGTAGGCGGGAAGGTGGCAACTTGGAACAGAATAATCAGTAATCTTTTGATGTGATGTTTGACCAGACCGAGGAGGTAGTAGAGTAAGCCATGCAGATATCTGGGGGAAGAAGCATTCCCAACAGAGGAAGCAGCAAGTGCAAAGGCCCTGAGACAGGAGGGTCTTGCCTGGTGTGATGAAGGATCAGCAAAGAGACAGCTATGGCTGGTGGAGAGCAGGAATGGAGAAGGAGGTGACACTGGAGTAAAAAAGAGAACTAGAACTCAGAGGGCCTTGTACGTGATAACAGAGAATGTGGATTTTACTTTGATTGAAATTGGAAGTCACTAGAGGGTGTTGATTGGAAGAGTAACATAATTTGAATTATTTCTAAAAAACCTCAACGAGCTCCTCTGTAAAATGGGATAATAAACAAAGTGGTTAAGATGAGCGTGGCTGCTCAAATCCTAGTGCCACCATTTACTAGCAGTGTGACTTTAAGCTAATTATTTAATCTTCCTAAGTCTCGGTTTTCTCATTTTTAAAGTAGAATTGATAGTAATTCCTCTTTTGTAAGGTTGTTAAGAAAAATAAATCAAATAAATAGTGCACGTCAAAGAGCTTACTTAGCACGGTGCCTAGCACATGGAAAAGCCTGAGACGTGCTATACTAATGCTGTCAGGCTGGTGAGACTCCAGTGAGATAATGTATTTACAGTACTTGGTATGTCGTCCAGCACAGTGAGCACTCATATGTCAGCTGCTATTATTTTAGCATTACCAACCACTAACCCACTGTCTGTTTTGAAGTAACCACACATTTCAAAATTTTATATCACTTAAAAAAGGATCAGAGTAGCAAAAGTTCACAATTTTCAGATGTCTCTGAGGGTTGATGCAGGATTCATTGAGCACTACTCTCTGCAAAGCACTGTGCTAGGCATTAGAAAGCCATATGCACTCGGGTGAAAAAGAGAGTGTACGTACACACTCTCTTATCATATACAGAGATCATTTTTTAAAGAAGGGCAAAGAGGTAGTTGAGACAAGTTTCTGTGTGTTGCTGACCCCTGTTGGGTGGAAAAATAAAAACTGGTCTCCTGAAAGAAAGAAATGTGAATTCTCAGCAACCTGGTGACAGTCCTGATGTGAGTCTTACCCTTGTCCGCTGCGTCGATTGCACACCTATGGCCGTGGATGGCAGATTTGAAGGTCTGGTGGCTCCTCACAGGTCTGCTTCATTACCCAGATGTCATGAGGCTCATACCTCATTTCTTTCCTGGGACCCGGGCTACCTTAGTCTAAGCGGGTAGATCCAATCTTCCTCTCCCTTGCCCACCCTCCTACACACACACACACACACACACACACACACCCAAAACAAGTACACATCCCTCAAGCATAGGTCTCTTTGGAAACTCAACCATGTATCCTAACACGATTTTAATAGACTGCTCACAAGAACAAAGGAGCGAAAGACTAATGCAGAAACTTACAGTGGGGTGAGTCCTGGTTCTTTCCTTTCTCTAAAGACAAACAAAATTTAATTAAATTATTTTACCTTATTAAAAACAACTAAAGCTGTCCTCTTAAAATCAAGCAAGAAATTACCCTTGTCTTATTGTCACTTCTTAAAACTTGTGCTGTTCTTGCACAAGGCCAGGTAATACTTTCAGATGACATCAGCACTAAAATGATTTAAGTTGCCTTTTGGATATAATTTAAAATAAAACATGGTTAAACTCTAAGGATGGTTTAATCATTCAAACAATACAAAAGTTACATGTATGATGAAATTAAAATAGCTCCTTGTTAGACTTTCTGATTCCTTGTTATTTATTTTCTTCCTTTCTTGTCTGCGTATTCTGGTGCCCTGCTTAGCTGGTGCCTGACAAGTCTTTATCTGTTGAAGAATCCAGTCCTAATTCTATGTAACCAAAGCCAGTTCTCTAGAATGTTCCCTTGCTGACTTTTCCTCTAACGGTGACCAGTTATATTGAAAACGTTGTACTCTTTTGCTTTATTTTAATGGGAACCATTAAACCATCAAAAGAGATAGATAAAGGAGGAGAGAAGTGAAATTGAGGCCTTTACTAGACAAAGTTGCATGGTTAGAATAATAAAATGCAAAACGTCAAGAAATTGGATGTGCCCTTTTAAAAAAAAATGACAATGTTAGGCAGAGCACAGTTAGAAATCTTAATTTCAGAAATACTTTACCCCCACACCTTTTCTATTTCGTGAATGCAGAGGGTTGTGCCTGCAGGGACAATTGGAAAACAGAAATGAAATCATATAAGGCAGCAATCTTTATCCTCCCAGTTGATTTAAGAACACTTGCAAAGAAAATGTGGTCTATTTATATCTCATGTAAGGGATCCGTCTGCCCTATTTTTCCTAGTATTATCTCCATCCTGCAGGGTAGCTAAGAGTGAGGTGTGCTGAGAAGGGACAAGGTAGTGGCTTTAATTTGGCAAGATACGGCTTCTCTCTGCCTTCTTCTCGAGGTGGTCTCTTTGGGATAAATATTCAGCTGGGTTTGGTTTTGTCTCTTCCAGTTCTACCCCTCTCCTCGACTCCTCCAGAGGCGCCTTTTCTATGGACTTCATTGTTAACTGCCGAGGTTTTGATTCGGTTTGGCGCGGAAGGAGCTGTTGGAGCTGTGTCGTGCCACCTCTGGCCCCTTATTCCCTGGCCATCCTCTTCCGAAGGAAACGGGGAGGCTCTGTGGGAGCGCGCTCTTCCCCACTCCCGCTCTCACTGTCCCCGGAGCTGCCCCTCGCTCCGCGCCAGGTGCCCGGGAGCCCCCAGGTGCTGCACAACGAAGCCTCTCCCGAGGCTGACACCACCTCTTGTTATCCGCTCTCTCTGGACATGTGGAAGAGGCCTCAGGACCTAGGATTTCTACCCAGGGATCTCAACCTATCTGGGTTGAGACACAAGTGTCCCACTCCCTTGCATCCGCTATCCGCTGCTCCTCTGTTACTCTCCCAGGATGGAAGGGGGCGGACTTTCCCTTTCTTGTAGCAGCCTGACCATTAAGACAGGCAGGGAACAGGGAGAGAAAAATTAGCTAGCCAGTAAGGAAACATTAACTGGGAGGTATTCCGAAGTATCACGCCTGTTAGAGTCATTTGAGTACTTATGGCCTATATTACGGTGTCTCTGGTTACAGGTTTTTTGATTTTTGTTTTGTTTTTTAGAGCCAGGGTCTCGCTATGTTGCCAAGGCTGGTCTCTATTGCTCTTTTACTTACGCTGTGCCCAGAGCACCCCGAGAAACAAGGGCTACTTTTATTCTACCTTTGAATCCTCAAAAGGTACAGTCTAGTACGTGGCACAGAGTCGATTGACGATTGATAAAAAATAATCTAGGTCAGGATTTGGGTGAGGAGTTTCATCTTTTTGTTCTCTCCTTTATTTGAATTTGATCTTATGCTTGGACAGGCAGCAGACAAATATCTACTACCTCGTTGAGAATCTTGATACTGTGTAACCCCGCTCGTACATACAAACATTACTGAGATTCTGCCAGCTAAAGAATCTATTTCTTGATTGTTATCAGGAACACGGTGGAGTATTTTTGCTTTTTAAAAAGTTTAAAACTTTTTCCTGAAAGAAGTGATAAAGGAAAAAAGGGGGGGGGGGTTAAAACTTCCCAGAGAAATCTGTCAAAATAATTATCATCACGTCCTAACATCTTTTTTTTCTTTTTGGCCTAAAACATCATAAATTTGTTGCCTTGCAGCCATATAGACTAGAAGTCTGAAATCAAGGTGTCAGCAAGGCCATGCTCTCTTAAAAACTCTAGGGAAGTATCCTTCCTTACCTTTCAGAGCTTCTGGTGATCGCTGGCAATTCTTGGCATTCTTTGGCTGTAAGTCCAATCTCCACCTCCCTCTTCACATGGCCTTTTTCCCTCTGCATCTGCGTCCAAATTTCTCTAGTCTTGTAAGGACACCAATCATTGGGTTAAGGAACCCCCTAACACAGTACAACCTCATCTTGATTATACCTGCAAAGACTACTTTTAAATAAGGTCACATTCACAAGTCCTGGGTAGACATGGATTTTGGAAGGACAGTATTCAACCTGGTACAACAACTATATTTGGAGATTTTTAACACTCCAGTCTCAGTAATTGACAGAAGAGTAGACAAAAATCAGTAAGAACATACCGGCCAACTTGATCTAGTTGACATAACACTATAACCAACAGTGGCAGAGAATATATTCTTTTGAGTGCACCTAAAATATTCACCAAAATGGGCCATATAAAAACCAAAATACAATCAACTCCAAAGGATTGAAATCATACACAGTATATTTTCTAAGAATAATAGATTTAAAGTAGAAACCAATAACAAAAAGAAATATATAAAAATCCAAAATACTTGAAATTATTTAAATGCTCTTAACACATTTCTAAATAATTTTGGAGTTATACAACAAACTTGTAAATTTCTTCTGTATCCAAAGAAGAAATCAGAAGGAAAATTAGAAACATTATGTTACCTAAGATATAATGGGCCTAATATCTTTTTTTTTTTACAGAAATACCTAGAAAATTGTTATCTCATGAACATTTAAAGTCAAAAACTTTAAAGGGATAAGAGTAAGATGGTCTCATCCAGCTGCAGTTAGATAAAATACCTTTAGGTCAGTTGCTAGTTTAAAACATATTCTTTTGTCATTAAAATATTGATTCCTAAAATTCAGTACATTTACCTTTATCCCATGGAACTAAAAAACCCCTTAGAAGCAACCAAGATTTTCAAGCTTTCAAATACTTGGGGAGATTTTAGAGGAAGTTTTTAAAAAATCAAATATATATATATCCTATAGCACATATAGGAACATACATATGTATCTAGGTACATATATCCATACCATGTATCAATTTGTCACAGGGTTTTCTAACCTGTGATCTATAAACCCAGAGGCATGATGGGAGCCTTACTAAAGATTCAAATTTTTAATTGTATGTGCATTTCTCTGGAGAGGGATATGCAGCTTTCATTAGATTCTCAGAGGTATTCATGAACCCAAAATTTTAAAAACCAGTTTCATCCAGGTGTGGTGGCTCACACCTGTAATCCTAACACTCTGGGAGGCTGAGGCAAGAGAACCACTTGAGCTCAGGAGTTCGAGACCAGCCTGAGCAAGAGCAAGATCCCATCTCTACTAAAAACAGAAAAAATTAGCCTGGTGTGGTGGCACATCCCTGTAGTCCCAGCTACTTAGGAGGCTGAGCCCAGGAGTCTGAGGTTGCAGTGAGCTATGATGATGCCACTGCACTCTAGCCTGGGCAACAGAGCAAGACTCTGTCTCAAAACAAAAACAAAAACAAAAACAATTTTAAAGATAAAAATGTATTTCAGTGTTGTTCTTTACTCTCTGTATTCTTGTCTCTCTAATAGGGACCTATGAAGGTCTTGGTTCATTATTGACATTTTGGATGCCCAAGTTAGTCAACATTGCCAAACATTGGAAATAATCCTTTAACACAAAAAATGACCAGATGTGATAACACAACACAGCTTTGTTTGAGACCCTTGATTTGTTTAAAATTTAAGTAGCATTACATCTCTTTATAGAACTAGCTGAGAATAATCATGGAAACAGCTTTTATGCTGTCCCTGAGGCCAAAAATATAAATGCAACTCTGCACATTTTTTATTTGAAAGCATTCACAAACGACATGCAAGGCATAAACGTTG
Source organism: Propithecus coquereli (assembly GCF_000956105.1). Taxonomy (NCBI): domain Eukaryota; kingdom Metazoa; phylum Chordata; class Mammalia; order Primates; family Indriidae; genus Propithecus; species Propithecus coquereli. Next base: position 3,747,601 of record NW_012156173.1, read on the forward strand.
GCCAAAAGCCATAGCTAAGCATTGTGTTAAAAAATACTGTATGTTTTTAAGCCAAAAACTATTTAGGAATCAGTTCTCCATTTACTAATTATTAAATTGGGAATAAAACCAGGAATGGTTTAAAGGGATATGTTTTAAGTATTCCTTAGGGTTCATGTCCGTGACAACTTTTAAAAATCCAAATACAATTGATCAACAACCTATGTAAACAGTCATGCAGGACTAAAGAGGACCTCTGTATTTAGATTAACAACAACAAAAAAATGGTGCCAGAGGCAGCTTGGCGAGATGCTGAGAACTAAAATTAACAGCACAAATGTGTACTAGGAGAAATGATTCTACACATATGTTCTGAATGCTTCTGCTTAGATTAATGTTTTCCTTCAAATAAAACTGGTTCAGGTCAAATAATACAGCTATAAAGATGAATTTACAGCAAACAAGGTATTCAGTCATTTAGAGCCAAGATATGAGAGTTATTCTAGAAAAATATTAAATGATCAAAAATACTTTGGAATCTCTAACTATAGCACATATAAATGTTTTAGCCTGTATGACAATGGATAATGAAACCTCAAAACAAATCCAAATTTGCGATGTCTTCAAGATGTAAGTATCAGCATCATATATTATAGCATAAAAAAACAAGTACGTCATTTGGCATCCCATTTAAGCCATGCTCTGCCACTTGCCCTTAATTATGATGCTACCATCCATATTGGAATCCACTTTTATCTTAGGAAAGATTTAGTAAGATATACATGAGTAGGTATCTCTAACAAATCTTGATAATTTGCTTTCAGAAGGGGATAATCTGGAAATGACATCACAACTAAAACATCCTCTTTGAACTCAAGTCAAGATTTAGCAATACATTTTTCACGTTATGGTATTAAACATGTGCTTTGCTTCAGGGTGCCACCAGAGGTATAGATAATGTGTCAATAACTATATAAATGAATATAAGTAGAAGATTCATGAGTCCTGGGAAGAAGACACTGAGAAGGCAGCGTCACCTTCTCCTGCTGTCTAAAATTGGTCTCAAGAAAGCTCAATGGCCCATCCCCTCCACTGTTTTCTCTTCCCTGACTATCCATGTGTCATAGAATTGACAAACCCACATTCTTAAGCTGTGTTTCCTAACTTGGTCTGACACTAAGTACTCCAAGCTGTAGTTTTAGGTGCATTTGCTTTTTTTCATTCCCCAGTAGTGATTCCCAAATGACACAGAAGTATAAGAAAGAAAATTGAGGCATTCTGAGAAATGGTGCTTGGCGATCCTAATTGCTATTGATGAAGAGGCCTACTCTCTCTCAGCTTCACCATTTTGGGCCAGTTTACAGAGGTTCCAAACTCAAAGGCCTGCAGAGCAGGGTGGTCCAATGTGAGGTCAATGAGGAACAAAAGTGTGTGTCCCTCATAAAATGGGCAGTCACTGTTCCATTCCACCTGTTACCTTATGAAAAGGACATGAAATGTGGCTTTTCAAGATTTTTCTCAAGATAACTTAGATATCTGAATTTTTATGTGAATACTTCTGATTTTTAAATGGGGACACTAATTCCAAATTTCTTAAATATTGTGTAGGCCTGCAAACCTGACATGGCTGCAAATGTTTCCCAAGTCTGTGATCCCTCGGAAAAGTGCTTCTTAAAAGTAGGTGGGGCCATGGGGCCACGTGAACTTGGACACGTGACCTAATACCTAGACTTCAGTGCCCACAACTGTAGGATGGATGAGAAGTCTGCCTGGTGACAGCCTCTGGAGTTCTTTACAAAGTGAACACTCAACAATTCTGAGTTATAATCATCCTTCCCACATCCAATTCCAGCTCTCAGATGAAAATGTGGCTTCTGACCTAACTGCTAACAAAGGATCAAGTGTACCTCAATCTATCAAGATGCAGTGTGACTAGCTTTCTATACTCAATTCCATAACATTGATTATTTTTTTCTTTTGCTGTAAAAAAAAATTATACTCACAATTATAAAATCAATTAAGATTCACTGTCAAAATATTAATGAATACAGAGATACAAAGGGAAATCTCCTTAAAATATTCATACTCTCACCAAGTATCTTGATGTAGATCCTTTTAAATCTTTTCCTGTGTGTACCTTGTTTTTTAAAAATATGACATTATACCTAATGCACTTTTTTGTAGCTTGCATTTTTACTGAATATATTTACTCAGTAAACACTGATTTTTAAATAATTATAAATGCAATACTTATAAGATTAATTTCAATTCATTTTATTCAACCTAAGTATAAGTATGTCTAATTTGTCAGGAGTATAGTGTTGAAAATTTAAAAAAAAAAAGTGCAAAGCAATCTCTCCTGAAAATTAGCTTTCCCCAAATCATCAGTAATTTAATGACAGAATTCTCAAAATATTAAGAAATCTAGGATTATTATCCTGTAATAATAAAGCCCTCCAAATCTAGAGTAAAAATATATCAAAATACATTTATTATGTCAAAAAGGATGACATTCAGATAAAAGGACCAAATATAAGTTGTTAATGATCTGAATAATGAAGGGGGGTAAAAAGAAGAGGGTTGTTACAACCAACTCCGAAAATCCTAGAATTGAGAAGAAAAAAATAAATATAATTCATATATAAGTATATAATTAATTAATTTATAAAATGTATTAATATGATAAAGTATATGTTAATAATATAAGTTAAATGCCAAGTATTTTGAACCCTCTTCTCTACTAAATCTCTTACTAATTAAACTTAACTTTTTTTTTTAAATTTTGGATTCAGCAATGGTATAAATTTCTGTTCACATTTTCCTGGAGGACTCTAGTGAAATAAATGACCAGAAGACGAATTCATAGCTGAGAAGTAAGAAATCAACATTTGGGAAGGTGATATCTTTGTTGAGTCTCCCTCCATTCCTTGGCCTTTTCTTGACTGAACACTGACCATGTTACAAAAGCACAAAGCAAATGTGGGGGAAAAAAAAAAAGAAAAACAACAACCTCTTCTTAAATACAGCAAGACAGTGAAATGTTTTTCTTAGAAAATAAAATTCTCTCCCTGTCAAGAGTTCCAAATACTAACACAGACTTTATTTCCAGATAAGTTTCTTTCTTAGATCTGCTTTAAATAAATTCTGATCACTTCAAAAGCAAAACCTTGCAGAAAAAGACCTTAGTGTATTTGATCTATTCAATAACCTCGAGTCTACTCCTAAACTTGTGTGAACCAGTGTTGAGCTCCATTACTTTAACAAAAAAGACACACAAAACCTATTAAAGATGTGATATCACTAGTCTTATAATCATATTTAGAAATTATTAGGATCCTCCAAATTTGATATAACTTTCTGCATTTTCATTTGCCTCGTGTATATAAGCCACAGATAAACCTCCCTGCAAGGAGTCCTGTTCTCCATTCCTAAGATTAAATAAATCAATTATATGAAATCATCCTGCAATATGGATGCTTCCTTTCCCCAACCCAAATATTCTTATAAAAATTTAACAAGAAAATTTTAAAACATCCCATCAATGTTGTTTTTACAAAGTAACTGTTAGTTATAAACAGTCTTTTAGGTCTCAAGGAGATTTAAGATACTTCAAAGCCTTGGCCTAAACTCTCTAAATCCAGGTTGCTCTCAAATATTTTCTAAAACATAGTATATTATGTTTAATGCTTTAAAAATGTTTTAAGTGTTTTTGTTATGCACTAGAAAAGTTTAATTGGATCTCATTCTGAGAAACAGACATTTTCTGAAATTTCTATTTTTACCTCCTTTTTTTCTTTTTTTAATTCCTTTCTCTCCAAAAGATAAAGAAACAAGTGCCTATGTTCATTGTTCTTCTGTAAACACTTCAAACTTATTAAAGAAATCACATCTCATCTGCCCAAAGCAATGTGTATTAACATATTTGATGTATGTTAAAAAAAGAAATTCCTTACAACCTAGTACTTGCAGATGGTCTTCTTGGTTGCTCTTCTTATCAGGAAAGAGGCTGATCTGTCTTCTTTTACTATATCCTATGGGTCAGTGGCAAGAAAAAACAAATAAAGGCCATTTTGATAATTATTAGAAGTTTGTGCAAATATTGGCTACAAAAATCCTGCTATTTTGAATTGTTCAGTTAATATCCAGTGATACATAGATTTTTTTAAACTCTGACTTAAATAAGTTATAAAAACATGCACTGTTGAGTATTTACTTCAAACAAAATGTCACAGTATACATTTTTTTCCCTATAAGTTTTAGGTAGTGATAAAGGCGGGTTTACCCTGGCAGGTTGGCTTACTTGAAATGAAAGAAACCACAATTTCTGAGGGTGAGGGTAGTATTTTTTATTTCACAGAGTGATTCTGTTGGACTTAACAAATAATTCCTCACTGTTCTTTCCTAGGGGGAAAAAAACACTATAAGCAGCAATAATTTATTATTTCTTGTTTTAGTACATATTTTGAAAGTTTTACAACCAAGAGGAACACAGATGATTCTTTAAAGGTCCATTTCCTCTAAAATAAAACAACGTGTAGCTTTTGCCACTGGCTGGACATATTCCCCTCAATTTTAAATTAAAGGAACCAAATGTCTACTGGTTATATTTGTTATGATGTCAATTCTATTAATCCATGAAAAGTAGCAGAAGCTTTAAGAGACATTCATTTATATGACTATTTTGTCGACTGAGATCCTGTAATCTTTCCATCATATTTGTAATAGACGGAAGGTGTTAGGTGCTTATGGGGGCACAGAACAGTCATCCATTAAAAAAAATAGCCTTATTGTACGATTTATTTAAAATTAAATCACAGTTATAATTATTCTTTATGCTTTCTGAATTTTCAAATTTTTCCAAAATGGATTAAGTGTGCCTATTTTTTAAAAATAAGAAAATTATAATCATGGTTTCTAAAGTCCCAAGGACTTGTCCATTACTTTCCTAGTCCATCTAGCAAATATACATAGACAATAAAAACCCAGGAGTAATAGAAACCAAAGATATGATTTCTTCCTCCCCTTGGAGGAAAAAAAAATATGTAACTGGCCTTCAGTTGATATTTTGTAATGCTTACTCCTAAAAGAATACTGTACTTACAGTGAAAACTGAGTTTATTCTGTTTCCCATTATAAAATTAACACTTCAATAATCTTTTCTATTTTTAATGGCCTACTAACAATCCTAAATAAGAAACTCTATTTTGAGCACTTGGCGTGCCTTGTTGTGTTAGTTATTAGAGAGTAGCAAGTTCAAATTATTTTAAATCCTTTTCTTCTTTGACACACATATGCACACATGCACACACACACACACAAGCACAGAGTTGTGAATCTGGGCACATAATAATTATTTAAGCAATCCTTGGAGATTTACTGGGCACTCATGGTGTTAGACAATGACACTCTGTGATAGTTCAACTCATAAAATTACAAAAAGGTTACTTGATGTAGTTCAAACTGGGCCTGCCCCTAAATACTTAGAGCCCAGGTTCTTAAGGTAGAAATATCTGGGTTTACCACAGTTGCTTTGTCCTTCTCTGTATTTTCTTCAAGATCTAGTCCCCACCCATCAATAGAGAATCTCAAAAATATATATAAAAAATGTTAAATTCCCAATAAGATACATGCTTATTTTCCAATTACTCATTCTCTGGCCTTGACAGCCTATACAGTTAAAGATCCCAAACAGTTTAACTGTCCAGGTAATAATAATAGTAACTAATGTTCCTATAGTACAAGGAGACAAGAGAGAAGATAGTAAATATTCTTAGAAAAAATGCAAATTACATAACCAAATTCCAAAGTTCATGATAAACTTTTTCTTCTCTCTTATGAAAACAACAGATATCTGTATTTTATGGTGTGTTTGTTCCATCATTCATTCTCTCATTTATTCACTTATCTTTGTGTCTTTTAACTGGAAGCTAGTAAACAATATATACACTGCTTTTAGGGAGTGATTTGCATGCTACTGATGTCAATATACCTACAGTAGGATTAATTACTGTATCCTATTCTGAGAACAGTTTTTCAGGATGCCACTTGTCCTATAATATGTGAATAACATGCAGTTATAAATCTCCATGTAATGAAAAAGATAAACCTGTATAGCTACAAGAGGTACTAAGTTTATTTATGTTCATGAAAGGCAATCAGCTCTCATTTTTTTTCTTACAAAGAAAATTATCAGAGAATCATTCTGCAAGGAAGATTCCTATGCCTGGGGTGACCAAACACGTTGTCAAATTGTTCTAACATCTTTCATCGCAACAAAGCACCTTTCTACAGTGTTTAACACCCAAATATGCTTGGTCCCATGCAGAAGCACACTTAGAACTAAACTTTCCAAAGCTCAAGGGCGTATTTTCTGTGTAGGATAGTTCTTGAAGTGATAGATTAGAAAAAAGGGTCAAGGATTTTGGCCAATAAGATGATAGCTGAGTGATATGTTCATCTGAACTCCACACTGCAAATATGATGCTACCATGTTTAAAATTCCATTCTCAGACTACTAACTTCACCCAATTACAAAGCCACTTCTTGCCTATACACATTGTTAAAAAGGAACTACAAGGTAAGGGATTAGCTTGTGTCGACATTTAGAATATAAATGCATTTAATCAAAATCCCACGTGAGAGAAAGGGAACTGGAAAGCCCTAAAATCCTATTGAATTTTATTGCATTATCTGTAAACCTCACATAATTTAGGAAAGCCTGTGTTCTTTTTCAAAAGAAAGAGACTATTGTATACCTTGACCCATTATATACATGGAGATTTTTGCAAAAGTGTTGCTGATGTTACCAAAGTGGATTTTCTTTTTCTGAGTTACACACAATTATTAACTACTATTAACTATGTAGTAACAATCACCAGCTCTACAATTCACTCTGCAAAATGTAAACCTTAATTTAGTTGGAATTAAATTAGCTATTTCAAAGATAGTAAGCTGCTATGTGCTATATACAGATTATGTTCCATGTAATTTTTGAGTTCCAAAAAGTTCTCATGTTCTAGGAGGTGCTAGGTGAATCTAAGTAATACATACCACTTCTATAATATCCCAAAGCAGAGTGATTTTAATATCTGTGGTTGGAAATCAATAAATATCTGTTGGATAAATGTATGAGCCATTTTTACAAAAAACATGTACAAGTGCCAACAGCCATCCATGCAATCTTATACAGCGTGTTATCACACTGGAGTTCTACTTTGGAAACAATAAATGTTTTAAATTATATGTTGGAGCCAGACTCATCAATGTTGCAGGGCAGAACACCAGAAGTATTTTTCTCAATTCCTTAAAAAAAAAAAAAAAAATACAAATGAGTCTGCAGCCATAGAAATTAAATGTTCACTCATAGGACCAAATCGAAAAAGGTTAAAGAAGCTTTGTTTACCAAATGGAACAGAATACCACTTAAAGTGTAAAATGCGTATTCTATGGGGGTAAAGATGCTCCTTTCCTCAATGATGGGGTTAACTCTTGCTGAACCCATCGTAAGTCAAAAATGAATTTAATGCACCTAATCTACCCAACTGCATCGCTCAGCCTACTCTACTTTAAACGTACTCAGGACACTTACATTAGCCTACAGTTGGGAAAAATCATCTAACACAAAGCCTATTTTATAAAAATGTGTTGAACATATCATGTAATTTAGTGAACACAGTACACTGTAGAGTATCAGTTGTTTACTGTTGCGATTGCGTGGCTGACTGGGAGCTGCAGCCTCCTGCCCTGCCCAACACCAGGAGAATTGTACTACGTATCACCAGCCTGGGAAAAGATCAAAGCACCGTTTCTACTGGATTCATATCATTTTTGCACCATTGTAAAGTTGAAAAATTGTAAGTTAAACCATCATAAATTGTCTGTGTAGGAATTACAATGCAAGCATCCAAGAATTGAGGGTGAGCAGAGCCAAAAAATAATCATCCAAATTGTACCAGATGGAAAGCCCGTAAGCAAATATACTAAATAGTTAGGTCCTAACACTTGAATGTGACTTAATTTGGTTAACTTTATTAATTTGCCTATCTGAAAACAAAATATTTTTTTCTGTTTTCTGGATCCCTTTCTTCTAACTGGTTCAAATGAATAGAAAAATTAAATAACTCTTCATTCTATGGTTCTTCTTAGAGATATATCATGCGGATGTAACAGAGAAAACAATTCACAACCTGATACATTGGCAGAAAAACTTGGGTTAGAATTTTATTTCTTTCAAGGCAGAGAGCGAATTTTCATCATGTCATATGGACATACAGATCAAGCAGTGCTTGGCAGTATCTATACAATCAAACAATGATTAAAGATCACAAAATAGTGGTTAAGAGCACAAAAACTTGTATATGAATGTTCGCAACAGCAAAATTCATAATAATAAAAAAATGGAAACAACCCAAATGCCCATCAACTGATAGTTAAATAAAATGTGGTACATCCATTCGATGGAATGTTATTCGGCCATAGAAAGGAATAAAGTACTGATACATGCTACAACATGGATGAACTTCGAAAACATATGCTAAGCGAAAGAAGCAAGTCATAAAAGACCACATCGTGGATTATTACATTTTTATGAAATTTCCAGCATAGGAAAATCTATAAAGACAAAGTTGTTGTCTAGAGCTGGGGTGGGAAGGGGGGTATGGGATTGTCTGCCAATGGGCAAGAGGTTTCTGGGGGAGGGGGCAATGAAAATGTTTAATATTGGATTATAGTAATAGTTGCACAATCCTGTGAATATACTAAAAAACCTTGAATTATACTCTTTAAGTGGATGAATTGTATGATGTGTGAATTGTATCTCAACAAAGTTGTTTTTTAAAAAGCAGAGGGGAGGTTTGAATAATTATCTGGGGTCAGAGTTGTTATTTGGGGGCACAATTAGCTACTTAATTTCCTACAACTCAACTTCACTAGAAAATTACTATTGGCTCTATGTTTTTTTTTTTTTGTTTCTTTCTTTGTTTTTTATAATGTAACTCCTGTGTTTTAAAACTATTTTTAAGGCTTTTTTAAAAAGAAAAAAAAAAAACTCCTCCTTTAAAAAAACTCAGACGGTTACAAAGTATGACAGAGTTTTTAAAAATTTGTGTCAAAAAGAGGATAATCAAAAGTGATACAACCGTAACAATTGACATTAAATTATTGTTTTTATCTTAATCTTTTATTCTCCATTTGTTTGTTGTTGCTGTTTTCCTGTCATAATTTCATAATAATTGGCCTCAACTTTAACAAAATGAAACTTTGTTTTCATGCTTATCAGCATTCATCTGAAGCTAATCGTTTTACCTTGGATATTATCAAAAAATTATTTCTGGCCTGGTGCAGTGGCTGACACCTGTAATCCCAGTACTTTAGGAGGCTAAGGCAGGAGGATCACTTGAGGCCAGGAGTTACAGACCAGCATGGACAACATAGCAAAACCCCAGCTCTATCAAAAAAAGAAAGAATAGCCAGGCATGGTGCCTCACGTATAGGCCTAGCTTCTCCAAGGCTGGGGCAGGAGGATCACTTGTGCCCAAAGTTTAAGACTGCAGTGAGCTATGATCAGGCTACTGCACTCCAGCCTGGGCGACAGAGTGAGACCCTGTCTCTTAAAAAAAAAAATGATTTCTTTTCAGGGTAAATTAATAATGTCTAAAATAACATCATTATGCTCTGACACCCAGCAAAATACTCTGGAGGGAGAAAAGAAAATTCAGTTTGTTTAACTGACCTTGAACAGTTTAACTGTCAAATAAATTCCATTATGGACAATTTAGAAATCTCATTCAGTAATCCTAAGAAACTCCCTCCTACTCGTAATCCCCTCCTCGTGTTCTCTAAAAGGTTCAAGAAACAGCAATTATAACATTGATATCTAAATGTATTTTGTAAAGTATTTCTATGTTCTCCCCAGTTTTCTTCTTAAAATCATCCTAGCTTTCCTAGAACCTAGAAGATGTTGTCTTTTAGTTACAGTTTTCATATGCTAATATTTTCTGCCATTTTCTGTTTGGAAGAGAAGCAAACTGGAAAAATTTATAAAAAAGAAAGACCTCAAGTAACAAAAATCATGTCACTCTTAGCTTCACTAATGGCTCCAAATCTCTGAAATGTGGTAGATCTTTTCCCAAAGATATCCTCAGTGTATACCTGTACCTTATCTTTAACCACTATTTAAACTCCATTTCTAACTAACAAATAAGCAAGATCTCCAAAATCAATGTATAAAATGGGGAAACTCCGGAGTTTCATAAATTCCAGAAGTTCATAACCATATGAGCTATGCTACGGTAGAAAGTAAACCTTGAAGCATCATGGATCTTGACTGAAAATTGCCCCCGACACCTGCCAAGCTCATCTGGAGCTGCCAGAGTAGATGGGGAAGTTGGACCAGGGGCCTTTGCATAGGCCATCACCCCTCACCATCAATCACAATGATTTCTTTGAGTATCTACTGAGAACCTAGAGCTCTGCTCAGCATCATAAAGCCAGAACCAAACAGAAACAACTCCAGAGCCACACCTTGCCCTTCTAAAAACAACTGTCAAGTGAAATTTTCAAATAAATTCACCTAGAATTATCTACTAATGTCCTCCAGAAATTCAAATGTTTAGAAATATAAACACGGCATATGCTTTCTTTTCAGGATTTTATAAAGTTCAAGGGTTTGCATAATGATCACATGCATGCCAAATGATTTGTAAGAAATAAAATTTGAAAAGGATCAGATATTAGATAAAACTGAATGAGAAAATACAATAACAACCAAAACCATTTTATTACTAGATTACTGGCTATTGCTTTTGTGAAAACAGATATTATAATGTTATTTGTTCAAATAAAACCCATTTGACATTCTTACAAATGTTCAGGGGAAGAAAGTGTGGTGTCCTTATATTTATTATTTCTCTTTGAAGTCAATTTCATTTCTTTCAGCATCCTGGCCATCTACATCCATATAACATATTTATTTTCCTGGATAATTCGCCTTACACATGAAATGTAAAAGATATCTGGAATAAATCCAGTGCAAAATTGATGTTACCTGCTAAATCTTTCCAGTACTTATTTAACTATCACCAAAATAAGGGAGTGAGACTTGCTGCTTTTCTCAGATTCTTTTTTTTTTTTTACTTCAATAACGGTTTTAGAAACAAATGGAATAATTATCTTTCATTTTAGATATTTTGAAGTGTGCTTGAAGTGGTTCCGGGCTCCTTTACAAATGCTACCTGTGGACCAATCCTGGGCCCCGTGCTAATTTCACAGACATCTAGCAGCCAAGGTTGAACCGAGCAGGCGAGGACAGAGTGCGCGATGCCGCGTGTAAGATAGCAATCATCGGCCCTATTAAAGTGGTGCCGTATCTTCCAGCCCCGCACTCAGGATTCACAATGATTCCCGGTGTGAGCGCTCGCTAAGCCACAAATTGATGGGGAAGAAGGTGGGGAGGAAAATGACCCTGGAAGCAGAGTGTTGGTTTTACACCGCTGGGTATCTGTTACATGTGAATTTCCTCTGGCGCCAGCAGGTATTTTGAGCTGCCAACCAGGGGGATCCCAGAGGGGAGGGATGGGAGTGGGTAAGAGCGAGATGTAAGTTTGGGGATCAAAGCTTTAAAGATCCCGGAGGAAATCGGTAAGATCCGGATTGATTGGCCAAAGGGCTTTAAGTGGGATGTGGAAGATATTTCGAATTTCTGAGGCTTAGAGCAGCAGGGAAGGGGGTGGAAAGGTAAAGGGGCTCTCAGAGGAGAGATCACACCAGACAGGCCCGCAAGGACGGTGAGAGGCTTTCCCTCGCTATTTACTCTGGGGGCTCCTGAGGGCGGCTCCGGCCGGCAGATCGTGCCAGCGTGCAGGGGATGGGCTGCGACCGCTCGCAGTGACCCCACGAAGCTTGGAGGGGACGCTGAGGTTCCGAGGCCAGCCAGGGGCGCGGACGTTCGCCCGGAGGCCAGGGCGAGTCTCCCCCGGAGGTCTAGAAGGCAGCGCCATTAAAGCCCGGCTGCCCGCTGAAGCGCGCAGTAAAAGTGACTGCGATTTATTTGGATTAGTCATTATAAAGGTCTGGGGAGACAGCTATTTATCCGATGCAGGACCTTGACAAATTGACTGGGCGGTGCAAGAGAGGACAGTCCTTCCGACCCCAGGCAGTGCAGGGGCGGAAGGCGGGACCCTCCCACCTGCCCCTGGCTCCAGCGGCGCGCACCGCGGGCGAGAGGCGCACCTTCACCTGCCGACGCCCAGCGGCAGCGCCACCCGCCCCAGCCCGCCGGGGTGTCCTCTCCCCGGCTTGAGGGCGCGGGCTTCAGCCTTCAGGCCTCCAAGGGAGGTTCACGCTCACTCTCCGGCGGCACCTTCTCCCCAGGTTCCGGGAAGGTCACCAAATCTGCGATCTGGCCCGGTTGCCCTGCAGGTGACCCAGTACAATGGAAGGTCCACCTGGATAAAAGTCGTTTGGTCTGGCAACATCCGGGTCATATATCTGAAAGGTCGTTTAGAGGCCTTTTTTTTTTTTTTTTTTTAAGCACTGACAAGTGGTTTGAACCTGAAACTTAATTCCTCTTAATATGGAATGCGACTCAAATGTGCTGGCTCTTAATTGAAGATAACCTACCCCTTGGTGTCAGTGACTCTGCTGTAGATCCACTCCAAAAGCCTACAAGCCCTGTTCTTACAGCTCATACACCTAAAGTGAAAAAAACAAATCACTGCCAAATGCATTATTTCTATATTTCTGAACTTAATTTATTCATTTCTCAGAATTTCTTTCTGTCGTTAACATATTAAGTGCTACATTAAAATTCTTTAAAAAACAAAGACATTTGTACTAAATATCTACCAACTAAGATAAATAGGTGAATTTCTAACTTGCAATGAAATCAAAATGAATTATTTTTCCAGGAGTATATTACTTTTAATGTAATTTGTTGTTGCCTCAGCTTTAAGGGCAACGCTGTTTTATCAGGTGATGCAAATAGGTAGGGTTAGATTTTTAAAATACGGAATTCTGACTGTTGATAACAAGTAAACCTAATAATCTTACCTTCAGGATCTGAAACAGCATGTTTTGGACAATCTCTAAAAAGCTGTGCATCAAGCAATGAGGTTAATTTCTTTAATTGTTTGCCTTTATTTTGGTCAAAGACCTAAGACTGGGAGAGTGATTTGAATAAATTCTTTCTTATTCAGTAAAAGAAATTCGATCCCCTCAGTTAAAAAGATGAAAGTTCAGTGTGGCCAAAAGATGAGGGTTTTAGCCTTTTTGATGGAGATTATTTGAACCTGAAAATTTTGTGTGGCTATCTATCTTGCTAAAAGTCAGGGCGAGATAAAGTGTAATCTGGCTCTGATTTCAGCTGGAAAGAAAACACTGAAATGACTGCTCATTTATCACTGTACTCACCCTCCCCATCCTCCACCTTGATTTAATTGACAATGTAACACCGAGCTGTTTGTATCTCCCCTTGACTGTTGGAAATGAAACCAGCCCCGTTGAAGGGAGAGTTCTAAATTATCGGGTTTATTACGTAAAGAAATCATAAGAAAAAAGTGTAGGAAGAGGTTGTAAAAACTCTACCGTCAGCAAGAACACTGCAGAACCATCCAAATTTTGTGATGACTCATCAGATTTTCCTCCTTGTTTTGCTGCTTTGTGAATTTGCATATGTAAGTTCCCTGACTAACATAGCTGTAATATTTAAGAGTTCAATCAGCATACTATTTACAGCACTATTTTTAAACTGATTGCAAGAATATCCACTCTAGTGATTATAGAAATTAAAATGATCAGTTCATTTGTTTCTAGTACAGACAGTTATTTTAGCCAAGTAGACACAGCAGTTATATCTTCTAAATAGATGCCTAAATTTACAAAAGAAAAAAAAAACAATATACATATATAATAAAATTTGATTTCAATGGTAATCATTTATAGAATATTAAAATAATAATAAGATTCCTTTTCCAATGATCTAATTATCAAAATTTTTCAAAACGTAACACTCAGTTTTGATGAGAATCCAATGAAACAGCCACTTCCAAATACTATTTGAAAATGTGTAAATTAGAACAACCCAGGAATGTCCAAAATTATGATTTAAAGGCTTTAAATTGCATATACCCTTTAACTTGGCAATTCTATTTCAAGGAATTTATTTGAGGAAAAGAATTAAGGATGTGCACAAAGATTTTACTTAAAAAATATGCACAGTAATCAAAAACTGGAAATAAATATATACGATGTGAAAAATTATTTTGTCATTCAATTATGTCATAAAAGAAAATTGTATCACACCCAAAAATATTTGTGACATGTTAGATAACAAAATGGATTATTATAAAATATAATTAAATTTTTTGTGAAAAATATATTCATATAAAAGATCCAGGAAGATATATATGAATGTGGTTTATCACAGGGTAATAGTATTCTACTTTTTTGTTTCAAAAGTTTTATATATATATAATTTCAAAATACATAAAGCTTATACAATGGAAGTAAGTTTTCCTTTATCCATTTTACTATTTGACTTGTTGGCTTTTTTCTTATTGGTTTGCAAAGTTCTTGATAGTTTAAGAAAATGAACTTTCCATCATATATTTCCTAATTTTTTTTTCTATTTGAAATTTATCTTTTTACTTTGTATCTAAAATGTGTATGTAGCACACTGATCAATCTATTCTTTCATGACTTTTAGGTTTTATGTTTGCTTAGAAATCCTCTTCCCTTACACACACACACACACACACACACACACATACATACAAATTACATTTTTTTAAAGTTTCTCACTTTTACTAGTTTTATTTTTTATTTATTTATAATTTTTAGAGATGGGGTCTTGCTCTATTGCCCAGGCCAAAGTGCAGTGGCACCATCACAGCTCAGGGCAACCTTGAACTCCTGGGCTCAAGTAATCCTCCTCCCCTCAGTCTCCCCAGTAGCTGAGACTACAGGTGCATAACACCACATCCAGCTAATTTTTTTTATTTTTTGTAGAGACAGGGTCTTGCTATGTTGCTCAGCCTGGTCTCAAACTCTTGGCGTTAAGCAATCATCCCTCTGCAGCCTCCCAAAGTGCTGCGATTACAGACATGAGCTACCATTCCTGGCCTTCTTTTAGTAGTTGTATAGTCTTAATTTTTTACTTTTAAATCTTCAGTCCATTTAGAAATTATTTATGTTCAAGCAGTAAACTAGGAATATAGCTTATTGTCCTAATTCAATTTATTAACATATATATTTTTCCATTGATCTAAAATATCACCTATCCCATAAATTACATTTTCATTTATATTTGGATTTCTGAGCTCTTCATATTGCTCGGATAATGTGTCCATGAATTCAGGTGTTAAAACACAATTATTTAAATTAATATAGATTTATTACATATGTTAATATATGATACCATTCCTCCATTGTTACTTTATTACTTATTATTTTCTTTAATGTTTCTGTCAATAAAAGAAACAGTTTACCTAGCTTAAAAAATCTTGCATGTATTATTATTGAGATTGCATTAAATTTAATACTTCAATAGGGAGAACTGATGGCTTCAGAATATTGAGTCCTCAGAACCAAGAGCAACTATGTTTCTATGGCAGGGTATGTTTTCCCAATTTTTTTTAATGTTCCTCAGTGAGGTTTATATTGCCCAGGAGGAATCATAGTATTCTGATTAACAGAATAGGCTCTTATGCTAATGAGACCTTGAGCAAGCTACATACACATTTTGTACCTCCATTTTCTTACATGTAAAACAGAAACAATAGCATCTACCTGGGAGAGTTGTAATAAGAATTAAATGAGAGGCTCCATTCAAAGCACTTAAAACAATGTCTGGCAACAGTAAATGCTCAATAAATATTTCCTATTACTAAGTGCTAAGCATTGCTTCTTGAGATTTTTTCTAATTATTTTATACTTTGTTTTATTGTTTTATAATTCTTATTCTTTCTATGGCTTTTAATGGATTCTTTTTGATTATCCAGGCACATAATTTTATCATTTGAAAACAATCATAAATTGTCCTGTGCAGTTTTACTAACTTAATTTCTTCCTCTTGTTTAATTGCCTTCATTAAACTTCAGAACCATAATAAATAATAATGGGGATAATATATATTTTGATCTTGACTTCAATGATGTGTCTAGTGTTTTATCATATGTTTTTGTCACATTACAGACATTTCTATTTAGTTTTATTATAACAAGATTCTTAAGTGGATATTGAATTTTGTCAAATGACATTAGCATATAGCATATATAGCATGTAGCATATATAGACATGTGATTTTTCCTGACTTATTAACATAATGAATATATTAATAGTGTCCCTAATACTTAAACATCATTGTATTCATACAAATGAAAATGTATGAAGATGCTTATATGTATCATATTAGTTTGTTCATTTGCTGCTTAATTCTATTTATGAATATTTTGGTTAGGATATTTGCAAAGATGTATATGAAAATGGACCAGAGGTTTTGGGTATGGTGAATGGTTGTGTACATATATGTACATGTTGAAGTGTACTAGCATTCATAAAATTTGGTATCAATGTCATACTCACTTCATAAAAATAATTTGGAAACCTTCTTTTCTATCCTCTGAAATTTTTTTTTTTTTTTTTTTTTTTTTGAGACAGTCTCGCTTTGTTGCCCTGGCTAGAGTGAGTGCCGTAGCTCACAGCAACCTCAAACTCCTGGGCTCAAGCAATCCTCCTGCCTCAGCCTCCCGAGTAGCTGGGACTACAGGCATGTGCCACCATGCCCGGCTAATTTTTTATATATATATATTTTTTTTTTAGTTGTCCAGATCATTTCTTTCTATTTTTTGGTAGAGACGGGGTTTCGCTCTTGCTCAGGCTGGTTTCGAACTCCTGAGCTCAAACAATCCTCCCGTCTCGGCCTCCCAGAGTGCTAGGATTACAGGCATGAGCCACTGTGCCCGGCCTGAAACTGTTTAATAATGGAGTTATCTATTACTTAGAGACTACAGAATTCCATGATAAAATCATCTAGACCTGTTGCTTTTTTGGTAAGGGATTGTGGAAAAGTCTCAACAACTTTTCACTTCTTCTAAGGACTCTTAGATTTTTCTGTCTCTTCTGGCTTGAGTTTCCTATATCATATTTTTCTACAAAATCATCACCGTTTTCATATAGTTGAGCAAAGTAACCTCTTTAAATTATTCTGATTCCCTGGTTCCCTTTCTTGTTTCTAACTTAAAACTTAGTTTAACATGTAAGAACAATACCTACACTTATATTGCTCAGCTCTCATTTATTTATCTAATTAATGACAGTTTAGAAAAATGGTTTGCACAGGTCTTCTAAATTTCACATGTTGCTTACCTGTTAAAGAACCTAATGAAAACAGCTGAGTTACTGAATACTTTTTACATGCCAAGCTCTCCGAAGCAGATTTTATGTGTATTATCCCTTCTAATCCTCACAACAGGAATGTTATTGTCCCCACTTTCTAGATGAAGAAATCAAAATCCAAAGGAGTCAAGTAATTTTTCAGAGAGGAAGTAGCAAAACCAAGAATGTTTCAAACATTGGCAGTCTGACTCCAGGAAAGCCCATACTGTGAGATATTATATTATATTTCCTCCTATCTATCATGTTGGACCTGTAAATGAGCTTAAGCACTAATATCGTAGTTCAGAAAATTATCTACAGAGACAATTATTGTCTCCATAGCTGGTGACAGTAACTTTTCATAATATTAAGCCATGAGAAAAGGCATTGAAAACACTACTTCTTTTGTTTACACATTTGAAACACCAAATAAATACATGTGCCACACTCAAGTCTTTCCCTGACCAAAAACCAGTATTGGTCTTTGCTGTAGTCTGAATGTGTCCCCCCAAAATTCATATGTTGAAACCTGATCTCCAATGTAATAGTATTAACAGGTGGGGCCTTTGGGGGATGATTAGGTCATAAAGGTGGAGCCCTCAGGAATGAGATCGGTGTCCTCATAAAACAGGCCTGAGGGAGCTTGTTTGTGAGGACATAGCAAGAAGCCACCATCTGTGGGGAACAGGTCTTTCCTGGACACCAAATCTGCCGATGCCTTGATCTTGGACTTCCCAGTCTCCAGAACTGTGAGCAATAAATCTCTGTTGTTTCTAAATTACCCAGTCTAAGGTATTTTGTTACAGTAGTCTCAACAGACTAAGACAGTCTTCAACTTAAATGCAGTGAAAGGCAAAGGGTTTTAAACAGAGGACTGACTTGATTAGATTCATGTTTCCAATGATCACTCTGGCTGCATCATGAAGAATGGATAGAGAGGGGCAAGAAAAGACATAGAAAGACCACTTTGGACTAATCCAGTTGCAGTTATCAGGGTGAGGGATGGTGGTAGCTTCAACATTAACGTTGGCTGGGAAGACAGAAGAAGTAGATGGATTCAGAAGGTTGAGTCAACAAAAGTGGGTGATGGCTTATCTTATGTGGAAGATGAGACAGAAAGAAGTGTCAAGAATCAGTCCTGAGTTTCTGGCTTGGCAGTTGGTGTGGCTTCAGAGGAATGAGGCTTGATTATTCTGTGTCCACAGCCTGTACCCTGGGAACAGGAGTATCTCAATTTTGAAACTCATGAAAAGATTGACATAATTAAGAAGTTAACATACATATCTATGCAATTAATAGATATCTACACACATTACAAAGATACCAAGCCATGTCCCTAAAGTAGTGTGAACAAGTATAAAAGGATCCAAGAATCCATATCTGAGAGAACAACAGTCCATCTAAAAAAGAAAGGCATTTATTTGAAAGTTTCTCCAGTAAGAAATATTTCTACCACAAGGGGATAATCAGAAAGCAGTGTGGGGCAATAGAGAAATATCAGTCAGAAAGAGCTGGATTCCATCAATTTCTCTCTGCTTTGAATGAGTGAACCTGGCAGATAATTGGTCTATTACTTTTATGTCTGTAAAGGGAGATAATACTATCTACCTAGAAACATTATCATGAAGATTGAACGTGATGACTCATGCCACGCTCACTCAACACTCTTGGTACACAGCATATCTTTCAAATTAGAGGGTTTTTTTTTAATTTCTGACTTTGGTTTTAGTAAACAAGTAACTCCTGAAAGTAAACCAGCTAGTCCTTCGCATTTGGTGCAAATTATTTTACTGTCTTTGAAATAAAAATAATATTAATACTTTTGTAGGCTAATATTGGTGAAATGAGTTTGTAATCTTGTAAATACTTAATATCCAATGCAGAAAGAATTGTTACAAAGTAGCATATAAACTTGTATTTGCATGAAATTATCAAATATGCTGAAGAAATACAAAATATAATTTTATCACAGTAAAATATAGTCTTTGAAAAGGCACAGAACACATACTTGTAAAATGTTCCTTTGCTTTGAACTTCTTTAAATGTCATATGGTGGAAAAGTGTTTTTATATCTGTCCCCATATATATATACACAGCTTTCCGTCAAAATTATGACAACAGTAAAGATCTGATTTGGCTATAGTAAAAATATTAAGGATTTAAGAATCTCAAATATTTTGATTGCCTTGAAATCTGTGCTTAGTTACTATTTATCAAAGCATATAAATTCCATGAGCTTTATAATCACTTTCGTTATACAGAGATTTTCATGATAACTGAGTTTGCTCAAACACATGGAGTTGGGATTGATAGCTTATAATTCACTAAAGGTTTACATTGTACAGAGTATAATGATTAATTTCTCTAGAAACTTTAGGTTAAGGTACATATCTGAATAATCAGTGAAATAATATTTTACCTAAAGAAAATGAAAGAAAAATAACTATAACCCAGAACATACAAGAAACACAAGATAAACAGAGCATGTAATAAAAGTTAATATGCATTAAATACTTAGGATGTGCTAATTTATATGTGTGTGTGTGTGTGTACATGTGTATACAATTTCACTTTATTTCATAACAACCCTATGAAGCTACAGTGGTTAATTATACCCAAGCTCATGTAGCCAGAAAGAGGCTGAACTCGAACAACCCATCCATTTGGCTCCAAACTTAGCTGGGCTATTCTGCCTCTCATAGGTATCCATTTCTCTCCAGCAGCTAGTTTACTGAAAGAAGAAAAAGGTCACAATAAACTAAGGATCCTTTTTCAGACCTGGCTATTTTACAGCCAACAAACTCAATTCTTTGATTTGGAGCACACATTTAAATCTATAAAACAGCCTAAAGCAAGGAATATTAGAGTTCAAAACGTGTGTTAAATGAAAGGAGAAAATAAACACCTATCCAACATTTCATCTGTCAATTTGCAGTTTGCAAGTACAGCCTGCTGCCCGCAACAAGGTGCTGTGGCCAACGAATGCCTTGTATTCCAACCTGATCAATAAGATGGAGATGAAGATGAACAAGAGGCACATGAATGATGAAAGCCTTGTGTGTTACTTGACCCATGGAAGATTGTAATAAACATTTGCTGAATGAAAAAGGAGCCTGGAGGGCAGACACCGGGAATGAGTTCTTAGAGGTGTTGGTAGCATTATTTTATATACTTAAGGAGAGTCCTGCTTGAACAGGAATAATCCCTATTGTTTGTACTATGTATATTGACTGATTTATTGATTTTATAGCTTTATTAAACACAAACACTACTTATACAACTAATGAATCAAAACCTATAACTTAACAAACATTTTCAAACATTTCATCAAGATTTGAAATTTATTTAATCAAAATTCTTACAAACATGTCATTGAAATCACAAGTCTAATACATCACATGTATTTAAATGCTTCAAACAACTCACACAAATGACCACAATAATTATAGAACTTGCTACTATAATTTAACAGATTAAAATGTATTTATGCCTTGAATTTGAGTTTGCTTCTTCATCATTCCCATACTTATTCTCATTTCTAAAGTAATTTTCCAGGTTCTAGACAGAGAAAAGCATTTACCAACCAGTACTGTTGACCAAGCGGAGCTGAACGCCTACATTACTTACTCCCCTGCCCCTTCAGTTGTCCCAGGTATAAACCCTTCTGTAGCTGAATCAGGGGATGTCTGGGGATGTGCAAGGGAGAACTGAGGAGGCACAGGGTATTTACCAACCTGCAAAGAAGTATTTCCATTTTAACCACCGGTACAGCCATCTCCGTACTTACCAGCTGAATAGCAACTCTTCTTCAATAATACTACAAAACTCAGAGAAGAAAGACTGTTTTCTCAGACCAGCCAAGGTTATTCTGGGTTACTGACCAATTAATTTTTGTGTAGGACACAGTACCTATTCACACCACCTAAGATGACTTGCACCCTAACCAAAATTGATCTGATTGGGCCCCATAGGATGGCTAGACTTTGCCCCACCAAAACCTTCCAAAAAATACAAGGCTCTGACAAATCTCTTAATTTTTGGTATGTCACCACCTTAGTTATCTTTGCTACTTGATGCTTTTGTTTTTTTTTTTAAGTTTTTTTTTTTAAGTTTTGCATGATCACCATGATATAACCATTTTATATAACCAGCCTCGAAAAAGTCTTTGCAATCCCAAGTCTTCCTTCTCATCAATAGCCGAGGCTTCCTTTCTGTCAATAATCAGTGTTGACACAGAGAAGTTAGTTTGAAAGAGAAAGTAAAGAGCTTAGTTTGGGGCATGCTCCCTGTGAGATACATTTATATGGAAATAACCAGAAGGCACATAAAGATTCTTTCCTAACCTTTAGGAATTAAACTCAGAGTAAAGACCTAATCAGAGAACCCATACATATAGACAAGCTAACTAAAGACTTGAAAATGGATGTGATCATTAAATGTAAAGAGTGAAAATGAGAAAACCAGGAACAGAACCTTGAAGAATGCCCACATTTGGGTGGTCTGTGTAAGAAGTGGACTCAGTGAAAATAAAATAAATAATCAAAGATAATGTGAAAACAATATAAAGTGTGCGATGTCACAGAATCCAACCAAAGAGAAAAATTTTTGAAAAAATAGATGAAGTGATATAACACTGTTTGAAATATCAAAAAAAAAAGTCAATAACTTAAATGCCCATCACTCAAGAAGTGATTAAATTATGGTAAAGACCACAGAATATTACACAACCATTGGAATAAGGTAGATCTGTGCTTGCTATCACGGAAAGATTTCCAAGCTATATTATTAAATCACAGAAAAATATATATGTTGCAGGATCCCAAATATGTAAGGGAAAAATTAAAAATATTATATATTATATATAAGATATAATCACACACACATCTGTACCTCTATATTGATAGATGACAGATAGATATAGATATTCATAGACTATAAGTATTTGATGAACTTTAAGGTTAAACTTAGAGGATGCTTAGCAGAGTGTGAAGTAGGACATTCATATTTTGATGAAGGTAATTCTGCTTTGTTTGAAGCTTTACCATAAAAAATATACTTATGGTCTGGGCATGGTGGTTCATAACTGTAATCCCAACACTTTGGCAGGCTGAGGTGAGAGGATTGCTTGAGTCCAGGAGTGTGAGACCAGCCTAGGCAACATGGTGAGACACACCACTCCCCCCAAAAAATTTAAAAATTATCCAGGCATGATGGTGCGTGCCTGTAGTCCCAGCTACTGGGGAGGCAGAGGCAGGAGGATGGCTTGAACCCAGGAGTTCGAAGCTGCAGTGACCTATGTTTGGGCCATTGTACTCCGGCTTCAGCAACAAAGTGAGATCTTGTCTCTAAAAAGAAAAGAAAAAAGAAATATATATATGCTTATGCACTACATGGGTATAATGGTAATAATATAATTTTTTTTTTTGAGACAGGGTCTCACTCTGTCACCCAGCTGAGTGCAGTGGCCTCATCATAGCTCACTGTAACCTTGAACTCCTGGGCTCACGCACTCCTCCTGCCTCAGCCTCCCGAGTAGCTGGGACTACAGGTATGTACCACCATGCCTGGATAATTTTTCCATTTTTTTATAGAGATGGGGTCTTACTCTTGCTCAGCCTGGTCTCAAGCAGGGGTGAGCTGCCACGCCCAGCCGGCCGACAATACATAATTTATATAATAAACCAATATCAAGCCTGCTACCAATGCGGTATGAAGAAACTAAGATGGACTAAAACCAAGGAAAAGACCACTGGTATTTTTCATTAGAAGTGTGATGGTGGCCTTCAAAGAACAAGTTCAGAATACTTTGGTAAGGAAGGAATTCTGATGACAGGAGTGAAAATACATGAAAGTGGAGTCACAGATAGGAGATACTCAAGATTTTCATCTTTGCCTGAGGAAAAGACTAAAAAGAACAAGTAGCCCACAGACTTGTTCAGGGTTAGGTCTGTGTGCTATCCAGGGAACTGTCACAGCCGCAGAAACGTTTTGCTGGAGTTGCAGCAGAAGAGCATTCCCTCTTCTTCCAACCAAGGTTAGACCTGCGAGGAGGTATGTCTGGACTGTCAGCCAGTGATTCTGATCCCATCTGGAGCCTGACACAGAAGTCAACCAGCAGAAGGAGAGAAACGTGGACTCAATTCTAATAATTAATATAAGCTCTGAATCTCACAATGCTGAGCCAACTACATCCTTGGACTTTTCACCTGTCCGAGCCAGTAAATTCCCGCTTTCTTTCTTAAAACAGAATGGGTTTTCTGTCTCTTAATTCAGGACCCATCCACAAGGCCTATTTTTATTTGGGACTATATCTATATAATAAAAGAAAGAACACCTTAAATTACATTTCAAAGATAATCCCAAATATTTAGTATGGCCATTAATGGTAAGAGTCCCATAACTCTTACCAGCACAGCTTGCTAACCAACACTGAAATAACATTGAGCGTTTTGAATTTCACCTCCTCTCCTTCCTTTTCCCTCCTCTCTAATGGAGGTGTTTAATGAGTAGTGAAAAGTCTCAAAAGGTGAATGGAGACAATAACTGGGCGATCAATCCCAAAGGCTAAAGTAGCAAACCTCAACGATATTCAGTCAAGTCAGTGAAAACTTGTTTGGCCTCCCTGCAATTATACAGGTTATTCTTCCTAGCATACTGCTGGAGAGTGGACAGTAGCTTTTTCTTTTGAATGTTAATGTTTGAAATATTCAGTACTATCAAAGAATAGCTATCTGCCTCATAAATTTGTTTCCACATTATTCTAGAAGACCTAAGTTAATGACTTCATAAAACTTATGAGGTTATATTGGATTTGTTTTATGGTTTTATATTATACAATGATATAATTACATAATATTTGATCCACACAAAAGAAATGTATACGATATATTTGTGAGTAATGAAACATAATTTAAAATCCCTAGAACCACCATTCAACATAAAAACTACAACATTGGCAACACTAGGGAATCTAGTGTTGTGTTCCTCCAATCACATCCTCCTACCACCTCTAGATAAAATCGCTTTTCGGAATTTGTGTTCAACAATCCCTTATGTTTCTATATCGTTTCATCACATATATATGCAAACTTAAACACTTATAACATATGTAGTCTTCTATGGCCCAATTTTTCATTCAACATTCTGTGATCCAACTCATTCCTATGATTCACCCATGATGTGGAATGTAGCTGTAGTTCATGTAATTTTCTCTGCCATATAATATTAAGCCTTTGCTTTCTATCTTGTATTGTTACTCAATTTTTTTTTCTTTTTTCATACCTAATGTAACCTGGGGACTAGGACAGAAAGAACAGTGTCTGTATGAAAAAATCATGGTAGAGACATAGTTTTTTTCTCAGGAGTTACTGATATAAAGAAAAATCTAGTGAGTCTATCTATCACAGCTTTCTTAGAACAAATTTCAGTGTTGTCATCATCAACAAACCTAAGTGGAAACTATGAGGAAGTAGTCATCACACTTCATTATGGTTTTCAGAAGTGAAAGGAAAGTACTTACCTTGTTTCTCTTTAAAACACTTAACACACAGTTAATACTAAAGTCAAAAATGCTATCCTTAGGTTGAGTCTGTATTTCTGTACCATACCAAAAACCTGGTTAAAAATTGAAATGCAAAAATATCATACAGCAATTAAAAGGAACAAAATACTAATATATGCTATAATACAGATGAACCTCAAAAACATTATGATAATTGAAAGAAGGAAGATGCAAAATATCATATATTCTGATCTATATATGCTATAATTTATATAGTATGTCTAGGAAAGGCAAATTTCAAAATTGCTCAGAAAGCAGATCAGTGATTGCCTGGGGCTAGGGGCAGCAGTGAGGATTACCTGCGAATGGGCAGCGGGGAACTCCTGCTATCACTGGGGTGACAGGAATGTTCTAAACCTGGGTTGCAGTGATGGTTGCACAACTCTATCAATTTACTAAAATCATTGTAAGGATGATTTTTATGGTATATAAACTGTAATTCCATAAAGCTGCAAAAAATTAGAATGCTGTCATAATGTCTCTGAAATACTAAATCCGGTTCATTTTTTCATTTCACTTAATGCAATCTATAGATTGTTTGGCTTTTTGAAGAAATAGCTTCAGTCTGCTAAATTTGAACATTTACATAGACTGCTTACGTGCCCATTTTAAAGTAAAACTAGAATGAAAAAAAAAAAAGTATTAATAGCAATTTGAAAAGACCTGCTCATGAAGATAGTATCTGAGTGAGAATGAGCTGGATCACTTGCTCAGGGGCCTAGAATATGGCATTGGAAAGACAACCAGCAGTCCACACACAAGCAGAGAAATCCTAAAACAGCAGCAGATTTCCCAAGGGATCTTATGTCACGATGAGGAAGGATTACAGGAAACTTCTACTAACACTTTATTTTCCTTCCTGGAGCTCCGGGAGAGGTTTCAGTAACCCAGTGGACAGGTCAATAGCTACTTACGCTATAGAGTTACCCACAGCCCTCATTATAACTTATGTCCTGCCTACCTGTTTTTAAAGCCCTCCTCACTTTTGTCAGAAGCATTCAAGTTTTTTGTTTCCACAAGTTTGCCACTCTTAGTCCAGTTTGGTTTGTGGAAATGGAAGTAGGACATCGTGCATATCTTCAAAAGAAACCAACAAAGAAAGCCAGGAATAAAAGGATGATTTGGCCAAATCAATTCCACTCTTTCGGATGTCATGTTAAATGACACAGAGCATTTTTACCTCAATATGGCCCAAACCAAAAGCAAAAATATAGGAAAAGAAAGCTAAAATATTTTCAAATATTTTTAAAAACTTATGATGTTTGTGGAAGCAAAGGAGGAAGAAAATTGTTTAGATAATTTAAGCTCTTTTCTCAAAATACCAATTTGTCTGTTATCTTTATATTATATTTTTGGAGAAAGACTTTGCATGGATTATCCTAATAATGAAAATGCCTCTGATGGTTTTGCATGTAGAGAAACAATGTAAGCGAAGTGTGTTATTGTAGAGTTTAAGATTTCAGAAACAAGCAGTCAGAAAAAAACTTATCACTCTCAACATTTTTCCTGTAGAGAAAATTGTAAGATGACAGAGTGTGTTGCCATCTTACAAATAGCCATCAGCTCAGTGTATACTAGATTTTTCTTTCATCTTATGAAAAGACTACTTTTTAAAAAAAATAGACATCAGTCACTTGATTTAAAAATTCGTGGGATGTGAGAAAGAATATTTTATTCCCATATGTCATTTTTTTAATAGGCGAAGGACAAAAAAAATCTGCAGAGGCTTTGAGATAAAATTACTCTTTTAACTAGTTTCACATGGTGTGTGTCAGTAACACTTCCAGTATCAAAGATGGAAGTCTAATACAACGTGAGTCGTTTTTACATGTCAATGTTTTATTTTTAAAAAGAATACATCAGAACCAAATAAGTTATATTCATGTTGTCTTTTACAGACTTTTTTTAAATCTGGGAAAGAGATAATATCCTCACTGTTAAGTGTATGTGTAGAAGTAATAACACAAATTGAAAGAGCCCAATGGTGGGGGAGGGAGAAGCATCGTTTGATCAGGAGTCCTTTCCACGGTGAAAAGAATCATTAAAAACAAGAAAAGAAGTAGAAATGCTGTCTAACTTACATAATTTATGCAAAGTTGGCTCTTTATTGTTTGAGAAGTCTATAAGGCTTTTGATCCAACAGATAAAAATCCACAAGGGATGAGGAGGTAAACAACATTTATTCTACGATTATCCATCATTAGGATATTGACTTTGAACAATTTTTAAAACAAGGCAATTAAAGAGGGAGAAAAGGTTAAAAAATACTTGGAATCAAGTAGTCACTTGGTAGAAATAGAAAAATTGAAGGTGAAACACTTAAGCTTTTCATGCTTTTCTTGAAAGCACAATTGACCATAATTTTTAAAATTTCTTCTTAAAGTAAAAAGATGAACAATATACACAATAATTGGTTCAGTTCCCAAATGATTTTTTTAGGACTTGATTTTTTAGACTTAACATATGTATGAATATGAATACATATATGAAAATTAAAATAAAATATATTTTAAATAACACTAAAATAGAAGCTTCAGTATTCCATTACCTGCCCTCATTTAATGGGAAATCATATGTAAATATTTTTATTGGAGAGGTATGATAATTTTTTGCTCTTTTCTAAAAGTTTAAAGTCTTTATTCAATAGTGTCATTTTATAAATTATTTCTGTTTATTTGGTTGATTTATTGATTGAGGGTTCCCC
This sequence comes from Propithecus coquereli, assembly GCF_000956105.1. Taxonomy (NCBI): domain Eukaryota; kingdom Metazoa; phylum Chordata; class Mammalia; order Primates; family Indriidae; genus Propithecus; species Propithecus coquereli. Next base: position 3,775,215 of record NW_012156173.1, read on the forward strand.
ATCACCAATAGCAAAAGTCAGCTCCATTTTCCATATGTATAAAGATCCAAAGCAAGTCTAAATTTTTTCATGATGCAAACATACAACTAATATCTTCGTTTACCCATTTTGAGTCTCTCACCCAGTGGAGACTCATCTTGGGATCCTCGACCTTGGTCATATGCAATGTAAATCACAAAGCAAAACACGGAACTTGTAGTGGGATGAATGGCAGCACGGCCCTGAAAACACCTTAATTTTGACTGCTGGTCTCCAGAGCTGTGAGAAAATAAATTTCTGTTGTAAGCCACCCAGTTTACCATCCAGATAATTTATTACAGCAGCTCTAGGAAATAAATATTGTAATACAAGTGTTATGCTTTAAAATCTTTAAATATGTTCATCATTCATGAATACAAAGACAAGGGCTTTTCAAGGTATTGGCCTTTCTTTATGAGGATAAATAAAATCAGAGGCCAGAATTCTAGAATGTGACCATATGGGCTATAGGTTGAACTGAGTTTTTTTTACTGAGCTCTAATTTTAAGTTGGGAATAAAATACCAAAGAACTGACAGCAGGTCATCTTCATTATGAATATTTATTAATAATTTCCTTTTCTAAGAAACTCAAGTAATTAGTTAGCATTGGATCCATACCTAGGCAAAAAGAAAAATCATTCATCAATGGAATTCCACTATCTTTTTAAAAATCACAAAAAATTCAAAAGTGATGATAACCTAGAATCAATTTTAAAATAAACGTTTCAAATAAAAAGTTATATCAGCATTTTAATCTATGGCAACTGCTTTTTTAAAAAGTATAGTTGTCCAGGTGTGGTGGTGAGTACCTGTAGTTCCAGCTACTCAGGAGGCTAAGGCAGGAGGATTGCTTGAGCCCAGGAGTTCAAAGTTACAGTGAGCTATGGTCATGCCACTGCACCGCAGCCTGGGAGACAGAGAGAAACTCTGTCTCAAAAGAACAAAAAGAAAAGTAAAGAAAAGGAAAGAAAAAAGAAAAGAAAAGAAAAGGAAAGAAAGAAAGAAAGAAAGAAAGAAAGAAAGAAAGAAAGAAAGAAAGAAAGAAAGAAAGAAAGAAAGAAAGAAAGAAAGTGTAGATATTTGGCATGGATAAAGAGAGTTGTGATTTTTACTTCTAGAATCAAACATTTGGTAATATCAGTGACTTACTATAAGATTCTTATATAACACACTATAACTTTATTCCATCATGGTCTAGACTTAATGAATTTAATTTGGGGAAAAAAATAATTGGTAATGAAATAATCATTTACATTACCCCAAAAAATGAAGGAAATGACTAAAGTAGTTATAGCTTAACACTGAATAAAGTTTTAATTTCGTGACTGAAGCCATGAACTGTTTGTCATCCAAAATAACAGAATTCTAGATTTTATTGGAAATGCATCTCCCTTCCCCTTCCACACACACACCTTTTTAGTGCTTATTTTTTTGGAGAAGGGTTTTCTTTGTTGTTATTACTGAAAGTCTTATATTCTATATATTCTTACCCCTCGCCCAAAGTGGAAATGGAAAAAAAAAAAAAAATCGAATGCTGCTGCGAAAAAGGGCCCTTGAGATAATAATATAGCAACAACTACCATCACAACCACCACCAGTATTTATAAGTGTTTACTAAATGTTAAGCACTACATGAAGTCATTTTACATACATCATCTCAATTGGCACTATGGTACCCATCCTTGCTGTCACACATTCCAGAGGAGGACACTGAGACCCAGAGAAATTAAAGGGCTTGTCCAAGTTCACACAACTAGTTAGTCGTGTAAGCAGAACTTGGACCCAGTCCCTCAGTGAATAGTCCCGGAGTGTTCTACTGCACTACAATAACTTAAGAGAAAAATATAAAAAGGACCAAAACCATAGCTCTGTTAAGGACTTGCATGTTTTATAATTTGATAGGATGTGAACTTTACATTATCCATCCAACATTTAGTTCACTCTTCCACTCAAATTCATTTGAGAGGCATTATACCCTACCCTTCCTGGGCAAATTGTTTCATAGCGGTTGGCTTTGCAATTAGGTTAAAAGGAAAAAGAACTTATTTATTCATTTGAGAGGAAGCAGTTTAGTATTTGCCTAACATTCTAGCTTAAAATAATACTGGCTTTATCTAAAATATGTCAGAGTGACCAGTTGAAAAGACCCCAGTGCAGATAATCAACTGTTTGTTTTGTCTATGGAGTAACCCCCTCAAAATCGTTTGGCAAATTTTATTAGTGAATTGATCTAACCCATGTCTATTTCTGTGTGGGAGCCGTGTGGTGTACTCAAATGCACTAGATGAAGAGTTCCTAAATTCTTCTACTAATGGTTCTTTAAAATTGATTTAGAGCTTCTAACTAAAGAATAGTCCTCCTCTCTCTTTGCACATTTTAGGAATGAGAGTCAGATGACCCTCCTCATCACAGGCCATGATTCTGGATGTACAGCTCTTCATCCTAATGAATCCCCAAAAAGGAAAACGAAGACAGCCAATGCCTGAAGTTTATTGTTACCATTGTTGTCATTGGTATAAAATCTACAGTAAATCTTCAAATGACACAAGAGTCCTAAGCCTATCTTCTCTTAACCCTGAGTAACTTGAAAGTTGGAAATAATAAGAAAAAACATTTTTTCAGTTATAATTTCTAGTGATGAATTCTATGAACTCAATTGTGTACCACCAAAGTTCATATGCTAAGCTCTACCTCCCAATGTGACTGCATTTGGAGTCACAAATACAGTAATTTAGTTTAAATTTAGAAGGTAATTAAGTTTAAATGAGGTTATGGTGTGGTGGGAGGCAGAATCGTAGTCTGACAGATAGAGCCGGTGGCCTTATAAGAGAAAGATTCTCTCTCTCCCTCTCTCTCTCTCTCTCTGTGTGTATTTGTGTGTGTCTCTCTCTCTGCCTCTTTCTGCCTCTCTGTACACACTCAGAAAAAAAGCCACATGAGGGCAGTGAGAAGGTGGCCATCTGCCAGCCAGGAAGAGAGCCCTCACCAGAACCTGACCATGCTGGCACCTTGATCTCAGATTTCCAGCCTCCAGAACTGTGAGAAGAAAAATTTCTGTTGTTCAAGACTGTGGCCTCCAACCCCCAGGCCATGGACCGGTACTCCTCTATGGACTGTTAGGAACTGAGCTGCACAGCAGGAGGTGAGTGGTGGTTGAGCCCCGAAGCTTTATCTGTATTTACGGCCACTCCCCATCACTCACATCACTGCATAAGTTCCGCCTCCTGTCAGGTCAGCAGAGGCATTAGATTCTCATAGGAGTGGGAACCCTACTGTAAACTGCACATGTGAGGGATCTAGGTTGCATGTTCCTTATGAGACTCTAATGCCTGATGATCTGAGATGGAGCTGAGGTGGTGATACTAGCACTGGGGAGCAGCTGCAAACACAGATTATTATTAGCAGAGATGTTTGACTGCACAATAAATGTAATGTGCTTGAATCATCCCCAAACCATCCCCCTCCCCGGTCCATGGAAAAATTGTATTCCATGAAACTGGTCCCTGGTGCCAAAAAAGTTGGGGACCACTGGTTTAAGCCACCTAGTCTATGGTATTTTGTTATGGTAGCCTGAGCTAAGACAGTACACTACTATAAAACCTTGAAAGTATGTCAGAAAAATTAAAATTAAAAGAAAAGCTGTCTACCTGATCTCAACCTTTTTTTTTTTTTTGGAGACAAAGCCTTGCTTTGTTGCCCGGGCTAGAGTGCCGTGGCCTCAGCCTAGCTCACAGCAACCTCGGACTCCTGGGCTCAAGCGATCCTTCTGCCTCAGCCTCCCAAGTAGCTGGGACTACAGGCATGCGCCACCATGCCCAGCTAATTTATATATATATATATTTTTTTTTAGTTGTCAAGATCATTTATTTCTATTTTTTAGTAGAGACGGAGTCTCACTCTTGCTCAGGCTGGTCTCAAACTCCTGACCTTGAGCGATCCACCTGCCTTGGCCTCCCAGAGTGCTAGGATTACAGACATGAGCCACCACACCTGGCTTCAACCTTTATAAATATACCTGCTGCATGATCAGATTGATAAAAATTAAACAAGAAATTTGGAGGGCTTCAGTGAGTGCCAATGATTGTAGTAAATAGCTTTCACAACCTACTCATTTTTACTGGTCTATCCTCAAGAACAGTAATTTTATAAAGCTGATTTACTGAAGGTAAATTAGCGACATTAGTCGTAGTGGCTCACCTTGATGCATCTTCTCAGACATGTAGCCACAGGCAAGTTGTTAAATGTTTTTCAACTGACTCCGAGCTCCAGATAAGAGTTGAAGCCCACTAAAACTTGATTTGGACTAATTATAAACTTCACAGAGAACTTGTCTGCATAAAATCAATGGAGCTAGGTTATATACAAAGTGAACTTTCTATCTGAGGCAAACAAAAGATTCAGGTCTTTATATATAGTTAACTTTATCCTTTATGCTGTAAATATACTGGCAGACACTGTGAGTTAGCTTCCCCTCTTTTTACTAATAGATTCCCTCCAACCCTGAGTTTTAACAGAGCATATTTAGAGACCATATTTCCAAACTTTCCTCGCAGCTGGAGAGGCCAATGAATGGGAGCAGAAGTGATATATATAACTTCCAGATTCCATTATTGTAAGTAATCTGGGCTTGCCTTCCACATCTTTTTCTCACTTCCTGAGGGCTTGTGAGGGTAAGCTGACTTCACTCATGTATGTCACCCCAAAAGGATGACAGAAAAACAGGATAGAAAGAACTTGGGACCCTGAATGTCCCTGTGGAACCGAGTCACCCAACTGCCTAGGCCTGCACTGATATGAAAGAGAGAATCGGTGGCTTGTCTGAGCCACTGTACTTTGAGGATTTGTTAATATTCTAAATAATGAGCATACCTTACAGTTTACAGTGTACCTTCCATATGCTATAATCTAAAACATCCGTTCATTCATTCACTGAATAACTATTTATTAAGAACATTATATATCAGCCCTGCTGTAGGTTCTGAGTACACAACTGAGCAAGACACATCAAATCCCTGCACTCATGAAGCTTCTGTCACAGTTGGGGGTGAGGGTAGGCACAGAGAAAATAACAGAGTAAACAAAATTTTAGAAATAATAATTTCAGAATATATTAGTAGTTTAACATGAGGGCTCAAGAGTCAGAATGTGTATGTTTAAATCCAGACTCTGGCACTTATCCACTGTGGTCACCATCCTCCAAGGATGACCCCTCCCTGAACTGCACCTCCCTGTAGTCACGCTCTTATATAAGCCCCTCTCTTGAATCTGGGCAGGCTCGTAACTCATTTTTGACCCACAGAACAAGGCAGTAGTGATGTTCTTTAACTTTCAAGGCTAAGTCATAAGAAGACATTCAGCTTCCATCTGGGTCTCAGGGAATGCTCACTCTGGAGGAACTTGGCTACCGTGTAAGAAGTTCAGCCACCTGAGACTACCAGGTAGCAGAAGCATGTGGAGAGGTTGTGTAGAGAGAGATGCTGGGCCAGACTCTAGCTGCTCCAGCCATCCCAGCTGAGGCCTGAATGTGAGCATGAAGGTCATTTGATACTCAGCCCAGCTAAGCACTTAGATGACTCCAGCTCTAGGCGCCTTCTGGCTGTAACTCAACAACAGACCCAGAACCACCCAGCTGAGCCCAGTCAACCCACAGAACTAAGAGAAATAATAACAATTGAAGTCACTAATTTGGGGTATTACACAGCAATAGACAACAAGGACACCTCCTTGGTTCTCAGCCTCACACAATCCTGAAAGTCTATTACTCTGTGTCTCTACTTAAAAATGGCACATCGCCTGGAAATATGTCATGTTCCTAAGGTCAGGATTCACACTTGTTAGTATTAGTATTTCCCTGCTGGTCCTGGAATCTAAACCGCATGACTCTTGGCTCCTCAAAGCTAAAAGGACCTGCCACAAGGAAATAGTCACCAGAAGGAGGCTTTGATTCTGGTGCTCGGACTCTCCCAACCTGACAGGAAGGAGGCTGACAACAAGTTGACCAGTAGCTTCTTTGCCCATCAATAAACCATATTTAACATGTGAACCCATTAAAGGTGTCTCTTAAGACAATCCATAAGATTTATTCTTTAGGAAAACTTGGGAGGTTCTGCTTTCAAGCTTTCTTTTAAGATACAGAATAGTCATGATTCAAGTGAGTTTTTCTAAAACCTCATTGTTACAGGGGAAAGCATCTGGCACACATTTCTAATAAGATTTTCATTTCATATAGCAGCTCTTTCTTTAGTAGTGACAACAGAAAGGAGAGATAATACATGAAATAAGAGAATGGAGGCAAAAGACCTGGCATGGTACATGATCCAGGCATTGTTCTGTTCTTTACCCTTCTGTCCTAACATTGAGAGGGTCTGATAAAATTATTCTTGTGTAAAACTTAGGAGGACATTAAACTGGCTGCATAAGGTTTTCTCTCCTCCTGTCTGCCTGAGTTTGCTTCATCCCACTTGCCTCTTAGGTAAATTCTGTCCTTCAAGTGCATGGATGTGGCTGCTTTCAAAGCTACATTACAGAACATGTGGAATGCAAGACTAACTCTTGGATCCAAAGAACTGAAGAGTCTTTCTTTAGACTTTATTGTTGTTATTTGCCAGCTTTAAATCTTAGTATCGTGGCATCAGATCTACAATTCATTGAATTAAATGTGAAAAGAGGAAGTTAGGGTATAGTGAACACCACAAGGACGTCTGCTTACTGAATGGAGTTATGCCCTGGGCTGGTGCCAGGTAAAGGTAACAGCAACATCACCATTATTGACCTTGTTAGATAGCCACCAAGCTCACCAGTGTCATCTTCACTGACTGACAAAATATAACAGGCTAGCACCACTGTAATTTATAACAAGCAAAAGGAGATAATGCTCACTTTGTGAAATAAATTAAAATTTAATACAATAAAGTCAAACTTCGATGGACTTGTAAGCCGAAAGTAGACAACAATCAGCAGTAAACAAAAGGGTACACTGGCAATTACACAGAAATGAGAAAGAGGCACCAACTTTCATAGAAAGTCAGAGAAATTGTTGACGTGATGGTGGTTACCATCAAATAGAAAGAATAAAACATCTGGAGGTGTTAATTAAAAGTGAAGAAAAAAGAGAACTGGCAGTTTTGCTGGTTTGCCAGCCCATATGTCTCCTGACCAAATGATGGGGAGTATAGGAAAAAGATTAAAATTTGAATTTAAAGGCATTTCCCCCCGCCCCAGGAAAGATAACGTAATGGCATATGAAGTCAGTTCAAAAGAAGCCTGTGATATCTTCCTTCTCATAAAAAGGGAAGCAAATTATTCCATCCAAGTGCAACTGAATCAAATTTGAACTTCCTGTAAATTTATCGGTTGATAAACCAGGATTTAAGTTCAAGGATACATTCCATGCCTAATCTTCATTTTATAACCTTTGGAGATAAATTTTCCTTACCACTGAAATGTTTCAAAGATAGTCTTTCTTGCAAAATAAATTGTTAGAAGTGTGCAGCAAATTGGCCAGATGCCTCTGGGGCATAAACTGTTCCTTAAAAGTCAGGTAAGAACTTTTAGAAAAGATCCCATACTTTCAAACCACTACTTTTCTATTTAGTGCTTTGAAACAGTCATGTTCAAAGTATTTCTTTCATTGTTGAAAGGGTTAATACAGCTTTTCAAAAGTGCTTCTCTTCTCACAGAATATAGTTTATATTTTGGGAGAATTTGGCACAGCTTAAGTTACAGCTTAACTGATTTGCTCAGTGGAATCCAACAAGAAGTCATTTCTCCCACCCATTTGTCCCCAAGTGTTTATTAGAAGGGAAAGTCACAAAATTTGAAGAGAAAAAAGTATTATTCATATTAATATGCTTTCTTCAAGAATTCACATCAGCATACACAAGTGACAGCCTTCTTCACATCTTGCTCCCAAAATTCTCTTATAGAATTTTAGAAACACCCTAAAGTTTATTATCAGCCCACTAACCCTTCTCAGCTTAAATGTATCAGTGGAAGATAAATGGGCATGGGACTTAATTATTGCTTATATTGCTATAAAGAAAAATAATTGCTAGACATAAAACTCAGTTTGTGGCACGAGGCTAGTTTTGCTACCTTCTAGAAATTGCTATTTTTAAGTTTTCACATTGAAAAAATATACAGACATCAAAAATCTACTCAGTGGTACATATTACTGCAATTGTTACTACCCTCAAAACAGCTGGAGCAGCCTAGCAATTAAGGTATAGTAGAGAACCAGACCAAAAAAAAAAAGTGGCTCCAAGAAGAAAAATCACAACTTAATAGCCTGGTATGTGGTAAGGCCATAGTTCAGATTCTTAATTATTATCCCATTCCAGAGCCCAAATAAATTATTTGTGGTTATTTCGCAAATATCTCAGTAGTCCCCCCCCACACACACGCATTTTACAAAGTATTGGCCAATGCCCATTTTCACACAGCTCTTTAGTCTAAAAATAACTTTAACTTTCATGTTTTACCAAGACTGAGAAAAGGGAGGGCAAATCAAAGAAAACTAGTTTAAGGATCAGTGGGGAAAATTTTTAACAGGCCTGCTGGGTGTTCTCTTCATGCTGTCTTGGATCTCAGATTAAGTTATTATACTTTCTGTGTTGTAGTACTGGGTCATTTGTACATGAAGACAAAGGCAACTTCAACTTGATATTTCTGTCATCCCTGCTGTGGGAAGAGTCCTTTCCCTGGTTTATAACATCAATCACTCTTGCAATAAATCTTGGTGGTGGATATGGCCATTTAAATCTCCACCTGCACAAACAACAGAAAATAAGAGAGCTCATAAATCTCTACGCTGGTGATTAACAAATTTTGGATCCTCAGCAAAGATATTATGGAGGGGGGGCTCACTAATTCATTAATAAAGACTGATTTGCTGACAATCTGTTTAGTTTACAGCATAGGGGGAAAGCAAACAAGACCCTGCTAACAAAACAAAACGTTAGAGGTTAGTGAATTCCCAGCTGAGCCCAGGATCAGAGATATGATATCTCAATGTAGGACAGGGCTTTAGACTCTGAGCCAAATGCTCAGAAGCCGCTCTTGTGTTTTGCTCCAGCCACTCTTCTTCAATGCCTACCTGCAAGGAAAGAAAACCTGGAGAGGAGCTAGCAGGAGAGATTTATGCATTCAGTCTCCCCGGTTTCTTTGCAACAATTTCATTCAATCTCTAGGTTTCGGTTCCCTTTGCTTTTCTACTTACTCCCCAGATTTTCTTATTCTCCAGGGAAGATGGTCCGAGCTGGGGTTAAGGATGGAAAAGAACCTTAAGAACCTTTCGCAAAGGGATAATCCTGCTTTGTGTTTTGTAATGTCAGCTTCTCATGAGGAACCCTGGCAGCAAAGAGGATGGAAGAAGACAAAGGCAGCTGAATTGAGAGGGAAGATGCATCGCAGGAAGTCCCAGGCAAGGTGACCTCTGAGAGGAACCAAGACTCTTTAAGAGTATATTAAATGCATTTCTAGAAAGAAATTGAGGGGACAGTTTTCATTTTATCAAAAAAAAAAAAAGATTATCAACTAACAAAATATTTTCCACACACTCATATTACCCTATCTCATTCCCTGCTCACCCCCACTAAATTATGTGTGGTTGTGTGTGAGTGTGCAATGGTCCAGTGTGTTTGTGTATACACTGGCAGTTCCTGGATGTCTTTAAAGTGACCAGGGGCAGAAGAATGTTTTTGTACTTGCTCTGCCATCATCATAAAGATTCTGTGAAGCACTTGTTTTCTTAGTTTGTCTCAGGTAAGGTAGGAAGATACCTTGGTAAAACCTCAGAGTGTTACAGGGCGTTGGCAGGAGGCAGTTGATACCCCCTGGATCTTAATTAGTGTTTTCTTGGGAGATTTGTGGGTGGAGGGCGCAGAAAGAGCACAAGGATGTCGTTTTTCTAATGTTTTCAGTAACCACCAGCCTTGACATCTTAAGAGGGAAAGAAGGCTTCAGAGATGGACAGGGCGTGAGGGGCTGTGAGTGCAGCTTGCTCCTGCTTGGCCTGGGCCACAGTGGAAGACGGTGGCTGGGACGTGCCGGTTGCAGTTGCATTGATTTACATTTCATGTTGGAAGTCAGGGTCTGTGCGTGCCAGAGCTTCCCTCCGGTTGTGAAAGGGGTCTAAGAGCTTTGCTGGGTCCTGACAGGCCCCTCCCCTGGGCTGCATGGATCCGCCTCTCTATTCCCCAGATAAATTCCTAGTGTCCACCAAATTCCTCAGCGCTCTCTCACACTCCTCTACGGCCACAACTCCACTCTGGGGGTGGGGAGACAGAGCGCCGGTTTCCTTCTCGAGGTTCCTTCTCACAACTCAGCGAAGGGGAAAGGGGGGTGAGACCCAGCCAGACCCCAACTCCAACTCCCAACACGAGGTGGCTGCTCTATTCTCGGGGGGCCCACTGGTTTCGGGGTCTCTCTCCCTCTCTCTCTCTTCCACTCTCCCAAACATGTCCACCGGCTCCCTCAGCGATGTGGAGGACCTTCAAGAGGTGGAGATGCTGGAATGTGACGGGCTGAAAATGGACTCGAACAAGGAGTTTGTGACTTCCAACGAGAGCACCGAGGAGAGCTCCAACTGCGAGAACGGCTCTCCCCAGAAGGGCCGCGGGGGGCTGGGCAAGAGGAGGAAGGCGCCCACCAAGAAGAGCCCACTGAGCGGGGTCAGCCAGGAGGGGAAGCAGGTCCAGCGCAACGCGGCCAACGCGCGCGAGCGGGCCCGCATGCGGGTGCTGAGCAAGGCCTTCTCCAGGCTCAAGACCACCCTGCCCTGGGTGCCCCCGGACACCAAGCTCTCCAAATTGGACACGCTCAGGCTGGCGTCCAGCTACATCGCCCACTTGAGGCAGATCTTGGCTAACGACAAGTACGAGAACGGCTACATTCACCCGGTCAACCTGGTGAGTCCTCCCGGGCTGCCGCTGCGGCGGCCCGGGCGCTCCCGCGAGGTGTCGTGTGCGCGCGGGGCTGGGCGTGGGGGTGCGGGCGCGGCGGTGACTTGCACGCCTCGGCGCCGGCACCGAGGGCCCAGTGCCTCTAGGGACCGGTGGCGAGCGGTCCGACATGGCCCGGCTCTCTGCCCTACAAACCGCCGGAGCCGGAGCGATTTATGCGAGGGTTTGACGTGGCAACCCAATCAGAGGTTTTAAGCTGGCACAGAGGAGAGATCCCCGCGCCCACTACACAACTGGCGTGGGGCTGGTGCGGAACAGGGAGGACCCGAGGAGACGGTGCGCGCCAGGGAGGCATTTCATTAATCCCTTTGTTCCTTTAATAGCTGAGAGTGAAACTTGATTTTACTTTCTAATTATTGTAAATAAAAACACTCCATTTCATTCCCAAGCATATTTAGGACTATTAGATAAGGACACATAAGGCCCCGCCCCCATCATTGTCCACGCAAGCCCCCCAGCTATGTAAATATTCTGTGCTTCTCCTATAAGTGGATTAACATTTTAAAATCCCAGTTCTAGCAAATATCAGCATAATCAGTAAATTCTCACAAGCATTAGTGTAATAAATAACATTTTAAAAGGTCACTCTTATCCAAAATTTAAGAAATGTTACCTTTGTATCTTGCAAAGTAATGCCCTTTGAACCTAATTTTTTCAAATACAAAAGAAGTAATACTCGTTGAGTCTACTTTTTTTCCAAATGCGTTTTTCTGTTTAAGAAATATATATTAATTCCTTTTACATTTGATTTCATTCTAAAACTCTGGGCTCTAAAGAAAACAACAGCAACTTACTAGGACCTCTGTTTATATATGATAAGAAGGAGAGGTTTTCCTCTTAAAAGTCAAGTCTTATCGGCCGGCACTAGAGAGAGAGGTTTGAATTGTCTTCTCACCGAATTGGTCTCAGGAATTGGGGGGAGGGGATGAAAAAGCCACATTTTGCCATGAAAAATAGTTTTTCCTCCAACTGAATGTTTAGTTTTTTTCAATGAGATGAGTAAATAGCTTTTTAAAATCTGGACCTAAAATGAAAATATTGCCTAGAACATTTACAAATTGCTATTGCCGTCATATTTGAATAAGAAATTTAAATGAGCTTTATTATAAAATATTCTGGAGAAAGGAAGAGAAAGCTTAGCTTTCTCAGCCTAGTACGAGAACGATCTTAAATAAAACATCCGTGTATGTCTCGTTAGCAATATTTTTTCCCCTTAAAAGCCAGTGATCAATTTAGAAACTGTGGTTAAAGCCTGTGTTTGTGATGGAGGAAACCAAAGTCAGCACCAGAGAAATGGGGTGAAGCTGAGACGGCTCGAAGACCTGACCACCGCCTCGGAAAGGGAACAGGAGGGCGCTGGGCCCGAACCCGGTGCCCAGTAGACACGAGGTCCTTGTCAGCTTCCGCGCGCAGATTCACCAGCATCTGCCTCCGGGCTGTGCCACACAGCGCCAGCCACTCTCAGCTCGCCCACGGCCTCTTCTCTCGGGTTTTACTTCGAACCCGGTAGGAGCCCTTTTTGCTCTCATCCTAAAAGCCCACCGCCGCCACCACCTCGAGCGCGACTTAGCGCCAAGGCAGCTTTTTGCTTTATCCAGCCACCCGGCGCACTAGGACAGGAGTAAATTGCAGAGATAACCCTTCTCTCCAGCTCACTGCCTGTCCCCACCGCGCGCCCTCCTTTCATCTCAGCCTCCAAGCCCACCCCACCCCTTCCGCCACGGTCACTTACTTCCTCCACCCTCTTCTCTCCTGCAGACGTGGCCCTTTATGGTGGCCGGGAAACCCGAGAGTGACCTGAAAGAAGTGGTGACCGCGAGCCGCTTGTGTGGAACCACGGCGTCCTGACCTTGGAGGTGCGAGTGTGGGAAAGGCGCGCTCCCCGGGGGAAGCGGGCCCCGGGAAGGCGACCCCTGCCCTCCCTACTCTCTGTCTCTGCTTCCCCCACGCAACGCTCCTCTCTCTGTCCCACCCCGCGAGAACACTTTACAACGACGACGAGGAGATTCGTTTCCAAACCAGAGGAGATCAATTGTTCTTATGAAGATTCCCATCTATTTAACTTTATTAACTTCTACCGTAAATGACTCTGCGAGCCTTGCTGGTCCAAGTGCAATATGTAATTATAAATATATAAATAGATAATAAGAGCCTATCAATGTGTATCTTTTGTACAATACGTTGTAAAATGTAGATCATAGAATAGCTGACTTTGACAGTCACATTTATAAAGTAATTCACTTAAAGATATATATTTTTTTCAAACAAGTTTTGCTACTTTTGAAAATAAATCTTTCTTTATATTGCTAAAAGCATTGATGTGTTTTTTTAAAAAAAAATATTTGGAATAGAAAAGAGGGAAACTATGGGGAAGTTTGATAATAAAAGTGGTTCTTTTAAACCTCAATCCAAACTTCCATAGATAGAAAAGGATTAAATATGAATTCCACTGTGAAAGTGCAGGTTATATTTTATACTGAAACGTTAAAAAGAAACTTTTGCAAGCTATTTTTAAGACCATTAGAAATAATGTAACTCTAAACAAAGAATGGGAAGGATTAAAGTTATTCACAGTTACATAGTTCAAGAAGAAAAACACACCATAAAAAGAAAATCCAACTTTCATGTATTACACAGTATAATTACCGACATGAGCAGGAAAGTAAACTCCACATTTTGCAACTTTCCAGGCGTGGACACGGCTGCAAACTAGTGAAAAAATAATGGTGGCTATGAAAGATTTAAATTCTGTAACCATTAGGATGTGTTTTATGATTTTCAAAGTGCTGCAGCATATGTTATATATTTCTTATTAACAACCCGTTAATTAATTCTAACGACAAACGTGGATGCCTGCATTTTGGTTATGGTTATCGGATGCGTTCAGCTCCCGCCACGACTTCCGGCGGACTGGGTTTTAATTTAAACATCTTCCAGGCTACGGAACAGCTCCTAGGGGAAGATTAAGTTGAGATAAACAGAGAGGCGAGGCCGAGGAGCCTGGGACCGGGCTCCCTCTCTGCCCCAGCGCAGCCCGAGCGGCCGATGCGCCAGATGCCACCGGGGCTGTTTAATGTTCGGGGTTATGACCGCAGTGTTTACAAGACGTCTTCGGTTATTTATACTGTTATTCCTCGCAGAGGGCCTTGAAACTTCCGCTTCATTTGCTCATTCTTTTCGATTTTCCCCTTTTTCTCGGCTCAGTTTGGTACCTGGAGCAAGAGCTCCCCGCCCCCTCCCACACTTAATCTCCAACCAACCCCAAAGGCCGCTCACCGGGTGGATCCCCCAGCCTGGCCATCAAGGAAGGATCCTGCTGTGCTTGTCCGGACTGGAAAGCCACTCTGCCCGGGTGTGTTCTCTGTCAGTGACAGTTACCACGTTACCAAGTACCATTCTCCATTCTCCAAGGGCCGGAACTTCGGCAACTCTTCGTCCACTTGCCTGTCATTTGCACGTCGGAGGACTTTTCAAACTGTCAGGCTAGCCTCTCACCCCCCATCCCAACTTGACTTTCATCAGCGCATTTCCAGCTCTGGCTAGCGCCACCTTCCCCAGATTCACGTGTTCCGTCACTTCTGCCAGAGGGACAGAGCCCTCACCTCGACCTATCCGGAGTTCAAGTCAGAGATGAGTCCCAGTGCCATTCACTTGTTTCCCTTTCACGTTCAGCGAATGTTCCAAGCTCCCACTCGCGTTTTGACAAACCAGATGCTCAGAATCCTGCCCACTCTTCGCAGGCGCCCGGTAAAGTAATTTCTGCTTGTTCATTCTCTGCCATCCCCAAGCTGCACACTAATTTTTAAAAAAGTTCTCATGCCTCTTATCTATAATTTGAAGCCTTTGCTTTAGGCAGGAGGCATGTGGCTATGGATAGGGAACATGTGGAATCCAGCCCTGGTTCTGCAAGCAGCCAGTTGTTTCTTGAAGTGTAAGAGCTCTGACCCTGAGTTTTCTCATCTCTGCAAACAGGGATAAAGGTGATAATAGTGATAATAATCATCATACTCATGCTTTTCCCTTTCACCTCGCAAAACTTTACTGGGGGCTCAAATGAGATGACATCTGTGCAATCCCTTGGTAAAGGAAAGGCTCCATGCAAATGTCACTTTACTAAGTGGCTGGGGAACTATCTGTGCCTAGATCCAAATTGAAAGTGTCTCAGGCAGGAAGTTCAAAAGGGTGTACATTCATAATGTACTGGTGATGGTCTTTTTATTACAGAAACTAAAACATCTCTCTTCCATGCAATGTTGACTCTCTCTTTCACCTTCCGCTTCTCTCCATTGTTCTCCAAATTTGTCCAGAGCTTTCTACGATGTGACTCTTCCCGAGAAATCTAGGAAAATCCAGAGAGCAAAGACAGGACCTGGGACCTACAAACGAGATGACACTAGCATCTGGTGATTAGGATGCCCAGACCCATCAGTGGCTTCAGCCAAGGAGGGTCCTGGGCACACTCTCTTTGGTCCTCATGATTGTCCACTGAATGTAGTGAGGAGCACGATGGGAATCACTGGGCTGTTGCTACCACTAGCACCAGGAATGGGACATGACTCTCCCCCACCCCCACACTTCCAACATACATCAACAGTCCAAACATGTTCCCTTTTCCAAAGGCCCTTGTCCTATGCCAGATCATCAGCAGCCCAAACCCACCAAGCCTCTCACTCCTCCTGTCTTCCCAGCAGGGTGCAACTCCCAGCCTACCCCATACCTAAGCCAGGGACTTGGTATCTGGATTTGAATAGCGGGTAAGCAGCTGTAAAGAAGGAGTGGGGTACGCCCTTTGCCCCAAGCCAGTATAACTGGGGGGTGAAGGGTGGGGAGTATTCTGTCTGTGACCTCTAGCTTATGAAAACTATCTTAGAAGGTGCTTTCAGGAAGAACCAGGAGAACTACCAAAGCAGCTTGTAGATGCCTGAGAGGAGAATGAAGTGTTTCAAATAAGTGTGTCTGCAAGTTCTCAGGAGGAGCAGGCAGATATTCAAACTGGAATGTAGCCAGGGAAGTGTTCTCTCTCTCTCTCTCTCATTGCTTGTATGATTTTACAGCCAACTAAGTATGCTTCTAGCGGCTTTCCCACTGTCAAACAGGAGACTTCATTCCAAAAAGAAAAGCAGCAAACAGCACTCCGGTACCCCATGGCTATACCGAGGCTTTTAAGACAGTAGTTCTTAGGTGTGCATCACAATCGCCTGGATGGCTCCACCCTCCTCCCAGAGATACTGATTCAAGAGGTCTGGAGTGGGACCTGAGAATTGGTATTTCTAACAAGGCATTTCCAACAAGTTTCCAAGTGATGCTGATGCTGCTGGCCAACTTTCTAACAAGTTTCCAAGTGATGCTGATGACCACATTTTGAGAATGACTGTTTTCAGCTGTCTCATCAGGGAACCAAATGGGTTTACGCAGAAGGAAAGAAAGTATTGCAGAGGGGAATGTTTTTCTTAAGAGGCTGCGTATTCCAGGCTCCAGTTTGGTTTAATTTTCTTTTCACTCCAGGATGGCATGGGTTGGTTTCTTAATACTTCAAATATTTGCCAGTGTGGAAATCAAGCCCCTAGTCCTCAGAAAATAGAAAGATTTGTTCCACCCAGCTGCGTGGTCGTGTGTGCGCTCAGACAGCTTTCAGTTATCAGGTGATGCACTAAAGTCCTAGGTGGATCAGGGCCAGACGGCTGTTGGCTCCTTTGCGACCCCTAAGGGGGAGAGAAATCTGGGTACTCTGGACTCCTGTCCCCTTCAAGGGGGTCCCGCGGTCTGGGTCTGTTCCTTTCTGGCCAGAAAAGATTTCGCCTTCACTCCAGTAGGAGCAGTTGGGTTTGCTGTGGTCCGGTGGCCTGGGGTTGGGGTGCGGGACCCGGAGAGTGGTGGGGAGCGCGGGGGAGCTCAGGGGAAGCCGAGCGCTGCGACGGAGGAGGAAGGGCCCTCCGCGGCTTTTCCGCCTGGGAGGAGAGTTTGTGGAAGTAGGCGGGAGGAGGAGGAAGGAGGCTGCGAGTTCGGAGCCGGCGCCTGAACGCTCCTTCTGTCCCTTCCCGGGTGCACTCTCTGGGGCGGTGGATGCTGCACCGCCGCGGGCCAGCCTGGCTCAGAGACGCCTCCCAGGGCAGGGTCCCGGTCACTCCCGCACGCGGCGGGGAACAGAGGCGCGAGCGGGGCACGGCGGGCCCGCCCAACATCCTTTCTTAGCTTTGCATCCTTGCCTGCAAACGCTGGCTCTGCTGGTGGAAACTCGCTGGGTGCCAGGAGCATTCTTGAGAGTCCGTCTGGCTTCCTCCAGGCGTCTGGGCTCGAGGCGCCTTTGATCTTTAGATCTGGGCAGGCTTCGCCGGTCCACCCTCTTCCCGGTTCACAAAAGGATTAAGGTCTAGTTTAAGAACCTCGCCAAGGGCCTAGGGAGCAGGAAGGGTGGGAAAAGTCGGCGAGAATAAC
>NW_012156173.1:3793559-3835479 GCF_000956105.1 Propithecus coquereli
GCTTTCCACAGAGGTTGCACCAGTTTTCAGTCCCACCAGCAGTGTATGAGTGTTCCTATCTCTCCACATCCATGCCAACATTTATTGTTTTGGTATTTTTTGGTAAAGGCCACTCTCACTGGAGATAAGTGATATTTCATTGTGGTTTTGATTTGCATTTCCCTGATGATTAGAGATGTTGAGCATTTTTTCATATGTTTCTTGGCCTTTATTCTGCACATGACCTTATTTTAAAATTAATCCAGTTAGTGATGAGAAAGTAATTTGCTGGCTTTTATAGATGTAGGTTAGATCCTGGTATAGTGAAAAGAGCTTTTGACTGAATCCTTGGACAAGATACTAGACCTTTCAGGACCTTGGTTCTTTCATCTCTAAAATGGGTATAATAATGACTACTTCTGTAAGATAATGTATATGTGGATGATGCCTGGAACCTGATGGACACTAATTAATCTTGGTTTCCCACCTTCTTCTGGTCATTAAGTTACAAAAGTGTCTGAAAGGATGATATGCATTTCCCCTACATAGTTATCTAGACAATAGTAAACAATTATTAAATCCTTGCAATAATCCAAATGCATTAAGTCACCTTGAGTGTGATTAAAACAGGTTATCATTCAGATCTCTTCCTTCTTTAGTAAGATCTCCCCACCTTATCTGCAGTGGGTCCTGCCCTTAATTCTGTATTTCGCACTTGACCCCTTATCAATAATACGTAATTATCATATTCTTTCATTTCTCTGTTTACTTAGTTTGTTTCTATCTCTATTATCTCCACGAGAGTAGGGACCATGTCTGGCTGGTTCCCTTGGTTTTCTTAGCACCTAGTACAGTGTTAGGCACATGGTAAGTACTCAAAGATGAATGTTTAAAGCTTAATGATAAGCTTCCTAGAGATACCTGTCTGCTGAGTAAGGTCATGTTGCACTTCTAGGACCTCAGACTAGCTCAAATATATTGTTTCATTTTAATGTCAGAATTTGATAATATGCCATAGATAGCACTTGAGCATTTAACACACACTTATTCTGTAATAAAAATAAATCTATAATGAAAAATATCACCATTAATTCTGTTGAAGGGTCATTAACCTGAAACATTGAACCACATCACATAACACCTCGATTGTTTTCTTAGCACTAAATCCCAGGCAAGTGTCCACAATAAGTTCTGTGTCTTTCAAAATAATGTATCTTTTTCTAGCATTCTGATTTAATACTTTCTCTAGTATTCTCTAGTATTCTCATTGATGATGAGAAGCAGTCATCTCTAAATTTTTCTGCTTAGTTCTTGGGGTCATATACTAACAAGTTGCATCTAGAATTATTTTTCTTTTGTAGTTTATGTGAATATCACCATGTTTTGCCTTCATCAAATCTTTTGCTTTCAGGCATCCATTAGTAGCTATGGTTTTCCCCCATACTAACCAATTCACCAACTCTCTATGGACACCTGACATTCAATTCAATTCTGATGCTGTCTACCTGGAGTTAGCATCAGATCCCACAGGTTACAGCCTCTGTTTCACAAGACTGCCTCCACTTCAGATGCTAGACTACTGACCAACCAGCTATAAACTAAGGGTTCCCATATTTCTCTCCTCATATTTGAAAATTTGCTATAATAGCTCATAAAACTCAGGGAAATACTTATTTACATTTACTAGTTTTTTACAAAGGACATTTCAAAGGGTACAGATGAAGACATACATAGGGAGAGATCTGAAAGGGTCCTTAGCACAAGAGCTTCTGTCCAGGTAGAGTTAGGGTGTGCCACCCTCCCAGCACATGGATGTGTTCACCAACCCAAAAGTTCTTTGAACCTTGTTGTCTAGGGTTTTTATGGAGATTCCATTATATAGTCATGATTGATTAAATAATTGGCCATTGATGATTGAACTCAAATCCCCAGCCCCTTCTCCCCTCCATGGAGGTGAGTTGGGGCTGAAAGTCCCAACCCTCTAATCACATGGTTGGTTCCTTTGGCAACCAGCCCCCATCCTGTAGCTATCTAGGGACTCTGGCTGCCAGTCGTCTTATTAGTATACAGAAAGAAACTCATCATTCAGGAGATGCCAAGGATCTTAGAAGGTCTTGTGACAGGAACCAGGATAAAAACCAAATATATATTTCTTATTACATCACAAAATTATATTTCCCAACAAAGACTAAAAGAAATCTAAGATGTCTCTAAACCCAGGAAAATTTTTCAAACTAACAGGGGTCATTTGGTTATAAGGAACAAAGATATATTCAAACTGGCTCAAATAAAAAGGAGAATGACGTATTATAAAGATGGTCCAAGGAATCTAGCTGACGTCTCCTGGTAGAAAATAAATATCAACCAGAACTCAGGGAAAATCTACTGGGAAACTGAAAGGTCAAGAGTGAAACTCTCTCCTCTCTGGGGCTCTCTGGGCCCTTATCTCTGCTTTCTCTGCCAGTCTTCTGCATATTCTCCTCTGCAACCTAATTTTCTATGCTGGTTCACTTTTTACTGTTCCTGAATTTTTTATTTCATATTTGTTTAGTTTTAAGTTGCTATGACCCCAATTCTACAAGTACATTCACTCGTAGACTCCACTATCCAAAATTAACATCTCCAATCTCTTTTTGTTTTTATTTTTTTAGACAGGGTCTGACTCTGTTGCCCAGGTTGGAGTGCAGTGGTGTCATTATAGCTCACTGCAACCTCACACTCCTGGGCTCAAGTGATCCTCCTGCCTCAGCCTCCTGAGCAGTTGGGACTACAAGTGAGTGCTACCACACCTGGCTAATTTTTTAATTTTTTGTGGAAATGAGATCTTGCTATGTTGTGCAGGCTGGTCTCAGACTCCTGGCCTCAAGTGATCATCCCGTCTCAGCCTCCCAAAGTTCTAGGATTACTACAGGTGTGAGCCACAGCACCTGGCCTATCTCCACATTTCTTTAAGTTGAATTTTCAAGATAGGGACGACTATTGACTTGTTCCTAGGAGGCTCTGCTGTGGTTGGCTGGAGATGGGTTGGCTGTTGGCTGGGGCATATTTTTTGAGATGGAGACTTTGGGTGAGACAAGAATCCCAAATCTATTTGCTATAAATGTAATGTAATTCAATCAGTGCCAAGATGTCTGCATATGGACCACCTGATTTTATTCTGTTATACCAATGGGGAGCAACACATTTTGGGGAAATGGCCATGTTCTCAGGTCTTAATGTGTCTGTGATGTGGGGAAGGTGTAGGGATAACAACAATAAGAAAACATATTCATATAACCTAAATGACCTACTTTATGGAATAGAACAATTTTATTTAAAAAATCACCACTACTTTTTAGCCAGTAAAATGCTATTGTTGGGTATATTTAAGAAATAATGGCATAGATTCAGCTTTCTTAATTTTCTTCACACATTTGCATTTCACAAAGCACATTCATATATGCTATCATATTTCATCTTCAAAACTACCCTGACTAGGAAATATTATTGTCCTCAATTTTCATATATAGGACAACTGAAACTCAAAGAGGGGAAATAAATCACCAAAAGTCATATAATGAATAAGTGGCAGAAAGCTGAGTATAGAATTATTGTATTTCACTGAAACTGAAATGGGCTCCTGCCTTGAATGTAGGAGGGTCTCAGTAAAATAAATTTTTTAAAAAGTAACCCTACAAAGAACAGAAATACTTTCAATAAAAGCATGATGTGTCTTTTTTTAATTAAAGTTTTTATTTTATACTTAAAGATCTTCCTTAGACATATTTATATTTTTATTCTATATCGCCATTAAAGATACATAAAAGGAAATTATAGGCAAAATAAACTAGTTAAAATATATTCCAAAAACCATTTTGTATTCAGAGTCTAATTCATTCTGAATCATTTACTTACTCCTGGTCATTAAAATTTGTTGATTTGCCATAAATTATGTATCGGTTTTTGTTACATAATAAACCAACCCCAAACCCAATGGCTCAAAGCAATAAGCTTTTGTTAATGCTCACAAGTCAAGTAAGTTAAGAGGCTCTGCTAATCTGGGCTGGGCTCTACCATTCTTGCTGGGCTTGCCCATATATCTGTGGCTGGCTGGCAATTTGGCTGGGAGCTAGCTGGTCAAGGATGTCCTCACTCAGATGTCTGGTGGCTGGCTGGTTATTGGCTAGGGACTGAGGGTTACTGAACCATGTATCTCTCATCATCCTGTAGGCTAGTTTGTATTTGTTCTCATAGTCACTGGGGAGAGAACAGAAACTCACAAGACCTCTTGGACTTATATTCAGAATAGGCATAGTGCCACTTCTGCTTTGTTCTATTAGCTAAAGTCAGGGACAAGAGCATCCCAGATTCAAGGGATGGGGAAATAGATTCTATCTCTTGATGGGAGAAGCTGCAAAGTCACACTGCATAAAGCATGGAGACAGAGAAGGGTGGAAATGTGGGATCATTTTTATAATTAATTTACTATACTATGGTTTTTAAAAAATTTCTTCACGGTTAGAGTTCAGCCCTTATGATCTCTAATTTTCCACTTTGAAACATCAGTATCTAGTGATTTACCACCTAATTATGTCCTCTGGTGTATTAAGAACATTTCTTAAATGAATTCTTCTCTATTATTGCTGTGATTTTCTCCCAAGCCTCTGATACCCATTCTATGGTTTCAATGCTGACCCTTTCTTGACTTTCTCAGAAGGGAGCATAAAGAAAATACCAACATAAATTTGTCACACTAATCTTTCTTTTGCTTATTCTTATAAATTTGGAGGCTTCTCTGACCCTAGTTGAATTGTCTGGCATGTGTAGTGGACTAAGTGGTGGCCCCAAAGATATGAGATCCTAATCCCTGGAAACTGTAAATGTTACCTTATTTGGAAAAAGGGTCTTTGTGAATATAATTAAGTTAATGATGTTGAGATGGAGAGATTATCCTTGATTAACTGGGTGGACCCTAAATGCCATCACAAGTGTTATTATAAGAAAATGGGGGAAGGAGTTTCAATGCATAGCAGAGGAAAAGAGGATGTGAAGACAGAATTGCACAAATTGATAAATGTGATTCACATAAACAATTAAAAATAAAAACCATATGATTATCTCAATAGACACAGAAAAAGCTTTTGATAAAATCCAGCACTTCTTCATGAGGAAAACCCTCAACAAACTAGGCATAGAAGGAACATATCTCAAAATAATAAAAGCCATATATAACAAACCCATAGCCAACATCATACTGAATGAGGGAAAGTTGAAAGCATTCCCCTTAAGAACAGGAACAAGACTAGGATGTTCACTGTCACCACTTCTATCCAACATAGTACTGTAAGTCCTAGGCAGAGTAATCAGGCAAGAGAAAGAAATAAAGGGCATCCAAATAACTAAAGAGGAGGTCATACTATCCCTGTTTGCTGATGATATGATTATATATCTAGAAAATCCTAAAAACTCTACCGAAAGACTCCTAGAATTGATAAACAAATTCAGTAAAATCACAGGTTACAAAATCAATGTATACAAATCAGTAAAATTTGTATATACTAGTAACAGTCAAGCTGAGAGTTGAATCAAGAACTCAATACCATTTATAATAGCTTCAAAGAAAATAAAATACTTAGGAATATACTTACCCAAGGAGGTGAAAGATCTCTACAAGGAGTACTAGAAAACACTGATGAAAGAAATCAGAGATGACACAAACAAATGGAAGAACATTCCATGCTTACAGATTGGAATAATCAACATTATTAAAATATCCATACTATCCAAAGTGATTTATAGATTCAACACAATTTCCATCAAAATACCCACATAATTTTTCACAGATCTAGAATAAATCATCCTAAATTTCATATGGAGGCAAAAAAGAGCCTGAATAGCCAAAGTAATCCAAAACAAAAAGAACAAAATGAATCTAGAGGCATTTCATTTCCTGACTTCAAATTATACTACAAGGCTATAGTAACCAAAGCAGCTGGGTACTGGTATGAAGGTAGACAACATAGACTAGTGGAATAGAATAGAGAACCCAGAAATAAAGCCATATAGCTAAGATCAACTGACTTTTGACAAAGCAGATAAAAATGTATACTAGGGAAATGATGCCATATTCAATAAATGGTGCCAGAAAAACTGGATAGCCACATGCAGAAGAATGAAACTGGATCCCTGTCTCTCACTATATACAAAAATTAACTCAAGATGGACTAAATATTTAAATTTCAGACCTGAAACCATAAAAATTCTAGAATATAACATAGTAAAAACTCTTCTGACATTGACCTAGGCAAAGAATTTATGACTAAGCCATCAAAAGCAAATGCAGCAAGAACAAAAATAACTAAA
Source organism: Propithecus coquereli (assembly GCF_000956105.1). Classification (NCBI taxonomy): domain Eukaryota; kingdom Metazoa; phylum Chordata; class Mammalia; order Primates; family Indriidae; genus Propithecus; species Propithecus coquereli. The sequence goes on from NW_012156173.1 coordinate 3,799,881, forward strand.
TGGGACTTAATTAAACTGATAAGTTTCTGCGCAGCAAAGGAAATAATCAAAAGAGTAAACAGACAACCTACAGAATGGGAGAAAATATTTGCAAACTATACATCCAACAAAGAATATCCAGAATCTATAAAGAACTCAAACAAATCAGCAAGAAGAAAACAAATAACCCCATCAAAAGTGGGCAAAAGACATGAACAGTTTTTTTTTTTCAAAAGAAGATAGACAAATGGCCAAAAACATATGACAATATGCTTATCACTAATCCTCAGGGAAATGCAAATTAAAACCACAGTAAGATACCACCTTATCCCTATCAAAATGGCCATTATTAAAAAGTCAAAAAACAATAGATGTTGGCACAGATGCAGTGAAAAGGGAATGCTTATACACTGTTGGTGAGAATGTAAACTATAACCACTATAGAAAACACTATGGAGATTCCTCAAAGAACTGAAAGTAGACCTACCATTTGATCCAGTAATCCCACTACTGAGTATCTACCAAAAGGAAAAGAAGTCATTTTATAAAAAAGACACCTACACCTAATGTTTATTGCAGCATAATTCACAATTGTAAGGATATTGAATCAACCTAAGTACCCATCAACTGATAAATGGATAAAGAAAATGTGATATATACATATACATATATATATATACACACACACACACCATGGAGTACTACTCAGCCATAAAAAAATGAATAAAATAATGTCTTTTGCAGCAACTTGGATGGAACTGGAAAACATTTTTCTAAGTGAAGTATCTCAGGAATGGAAAAAAAGATGTATGATCTCACTTATAAGCAGGAGCTAAATAATGGGTATACATAGTTATAAAGTAGTATAATGCAGCGGTCCCAAACCTTTTTGGCACCAGGGACTGGTTTCATGGAAGACAATTTTTCCATGGACTGGGGTCAGGGGAGGGGATGGTTTGGGGATGATTCAAGCATTTATTGTGCAGTAAACTCTCTGCTAATGATAATTTATATTTGCAGTCACTCTTCAGCACTAGCCTAACCACCTCGGCTCCACCTCAGATCATCAGGCATTAGATTCTTATAAGGAGTGTGCAACCTAGATCCCTTACACATGCAGTTTACAGTAGGGTTTTCACTCCTATGAGAATCTAATGCTGTCACTGATCTGACAAGAGACGGCGCTTATGCAGTGATGTGAGTAATGTGGAGTGGCTGTAAATACATACGAAGCTTCGTTCACTCACCTCCTGCTGTGAGGCCCAGTTCCTAACAGGCCATGGACTGGCCCAGGGGTTGGGGACCACAGGTGTAATGGACATAGAAAACTAAGAAGGAAAGTGGGTGGCAGGAGGGTGAGGAATATAAATTTACCTAGTTGGTACAAGGCACATTATTCTGGTAACAGGTACACTAAAAGCCCTGACTTCACCATTACACAATTTATCCATGTAACAAAACACACTCTGTACTCCCTAAATTTACTGAAATAGAAAAACCTCACAAACTCTTCAAAAAATAAAAATGTAAAGAAGTAGAGATTATGTAAAGTGATGCAGCCACGACCAAAGGAATACCAACAGCCACAGAAGCAGGAAGAAGCAAGGAATCGATTCTCCCTTAAAACCTCCAGCGGGAGCATGGCCTTACTTACATCTTGATTTTGACCCAGTGAAGCTGATGTCGAACTTTTGGTCTCCAAAACTAAGAGAGAATAAATTTCTGTTGGTTTAAGGCACCAAGTTTGTGGTAATTTGTTAAGGCAGCCGTAGGAAACTAATACAGCTTGTATTAGGCAATCCTTAGTATGTGTCTCAGTAACAAAATGTGACAGGATCATCTACTCATGGTTTGCTCCCTTTCTTACATTCTGAAAAGCACTTGGATGTTAATATGTAAGGAAATATGGAATTGTAGATATTCTTCCAATGACAAATGCTTTTGTTACTACACATTATTTCTCTATTTCTATGCCTTTCTATGAACAAAATAACATTTTTCTGATACAAAATTAGAATATGATCTTTTTAAAGACATTAGCTACAAATAAATCCAGCATGGATCCAACAATATAAATTATTCAAAAAGAGAGACCAATGTTAAGATGCATGCCAATTTTAGAAATGTGAGATGTAGAGAAAAAAATACATCTTAGAATGATGATATACAGTAACTCATTGCATTTCATGCATCATCACTGCATATTCACTGTATGCATGACTCTGCGCTACACACTAGAAATAGTTGAATAAGATGACATGTTCCTGACTTTTAGTTGGGGCCTTCCTCACAAGACCCAATCTCTTCTCTGCAAAAACCTAGAAGGGCAGGGCAGCCTTGTGTTCTGAAAAGCACCAGTTGTGCCAGTTTCCAGAAGGATCAGCTATCAAGACATGCTGGCTGCTCCTGCCACACTCTAGCCACTAGGCTATAGATACCTCTTCTGCCATTCACGAAGCTAGCCCCATGGAGCACTCCCACCTGCCTCCACTCCAAATTAACCAATCTCCCAGTGGTGGGCAAGTATCTGGAGAAATGATTCCAGAAGGTCCCTCCTTGCATCTAAGGTGGTGACCTGGAGGCTTTTATTCTCCTAAAGTTGAAATTGGATCTCCAACTATTTGGGGATGAGCTATATGCAGTGGGCCATCATTCTGCCACACTGATATAGGCAGCCATCTTGCAAATATGAACTCTTGATCCTAAGCATATTTTCAGGATATGATAGATGCATCAGCAGTAACTTACCTCAACTACTGGAAAATCAACACAAAAACTATGAATGATAGGTCATCGGAGTCAGTGCCTTGTGATAGCTGAGCTTAATTTTTCATTCCCTACTTGCCAAGCCCTCTGTATCATCTTAGCGGCCTTCTCCTCAACCAATTTATAAACTTTCCAAATGTTTTTGTCTTTAGAACCTGTCTTTTGCTTTTTCTTTTCTTTTGAATCTCATAAATGAACGCACAAATTATATGATAATGAATTACATTATCTTTCTCAATATTCCATATCAGGTTCACTCAAATTTATTACAATAAAGTTTTTAAAAAGTGATATTTTCAAAAACTCATAGACAGACCTGAGCTTTGGAGACTGCCACTGGGTTTCTCTGACTGCAAGCTAATCCTCTAATGGAAGCGGATTATAATCCTGAAAGACACAATCCCAAATGCTATAATGCTGAAATCCTCCAAAAATTAAAATCTTGAAAATATAATTCCAGAAAAAATAATTTTAAAAATTCTTTAAAAAACATTTATTTACATTTTTACAAGGGGATTTATTTGAGAAACATAAAAACATGACAGAAAATTTCATAGGCCACTTCATACAATAAAATAGGCAATTATAATATGTATATTTCACAAGCATAAGCACTCTGGTATACTAATGACAGTCACATGGGTATAACAGTTATGAGCAGATGAACTATATTCATAAAGAAATATGTCAGAAAGGGAAATAAACAAACTCATATTACTACAGTGGGTAATTGTGTGCACCCAGCTTTTTATAACTGAGGTCATCTGAAATACCTTGACAAACAATGTGAGTCTTTTGATGAGATCATTCAAAAACCAGAATGGGTCACCACCACATATACAGTCACCCGAAAGAGCTGAGATCTTGAGGAATTTTATCTTTTACAAATGCATATGTACAAAAAGGACATCTCTTCATTTACTGAGGAAGTTTTAATATTTTTATGTATATATGCACAGTGTTTACACACAAAATCAATGTTATGATAATGCATTTTCCTAGAATCAAATTTACAAAATATGCATAAAGCAAATTAAAACTTTCTAAAAGTCTTTATACAATTTATACCTCCAATATTGTAAATGATACAAAGATGAAATACATAGCATAGCAAATTGTAAAAAACAAGGCTGACAATTTCAAATAGTGGGAAAAAAACAAAAAGAAAAGAAAAAATTAAAAAGAAAATTGAACGTATGAAGAAAGTGTATTACAGGAATAGATTATGAGCAGTTGCATGGAAACAGTCCACAAGAGCCAGCCTCACATGATGCAACTAGCCTGTGATCGTGATTTTCGGGATTTTAGACATCAGAGATTTTAGACTTTAAGGATTTTGATTTTGGGGAATTTCAAAATTCAGGATTATGATGTTCAAAACCGTGTCTTTTGGAATTATGATCCAAATCTTCATTTAATCTCTCTATGCCTTGGTTTCTTTACGAGTAAGATTTCTAAAGTTCCTTCTAGCATTAAAAAAAAAAAAGTCATGGTTCTAGAGAAAAAAATCTGTGGGTTTTGAGCCAGACTTTTGTATTTGGCCTGATAAATGCCCCACCCACTCTCAACTGTATGGTATTAATACAAAAAGTCTCAGAAATTATTGGTACCATGACTAATTTTGGAACCTCTGCTGGCCCTGCCTATCAGAACCAAAAAGGGCATGAGATTTCTCCTAAGAAAATCTTAGAAGAGAGATTTCTTCTCTCTCTCTCTCTCTAGAATGATTTCCTTTCCCACATGTTACATAGTATTTAGAGAAAATTCAAAAACTAATTATATCTTCACATCTATTTGGTTACCATTACGACCCTAGGTCGGGGCCTATCTCCATTAACAGTTGCAAAGCAAAATGGGGCTGAGAAGAGAAGAATGATGGCCCAAGGGTATGGCTCTCTCTGAGCACTTATTAAACCTTCAAAAGGTTTGATATTTTTATCATATTTTACATTTCCCATGTCCCACAGTTTACTTAACCATTCCATGATTTATAGATACTTAGGTTGTGTCTGACGTGGCATTGTTCGCTTTAGGCCGTCTTGCCCATCTTGGATCTTTGTCTGCATCTCCCAGAAGTGGAATTTTAGGCTAAAGAGCATGACCAACTTTAGGTTCCCAATACATATTGCAAATTGCTTCTCATTTTACACCCCACCAGCAATTGCCTAGTTCACTACTCGGACTGAATGTTAAATTTAACTGTTTTTCTCTTGCCACATGGGGAAGTCTAACGACTGCACAGATGAAGAGAGTGCTGGGCTGAAATGGAGCAGTTTCTCTCTTCTCCACTAATTCATACCATTACTCCTTTTGGATCAATGCACAACTTAAAAAAATGTTCTTGGGCAAGGGCTTAAAGAGAACATGAAACAATGAAAACTGTTAAAACTTGTGCATCTGTTGGGGGAGTGAGTAAGCTGGCTTCCAGTTTTTTTTGTCTTTCCATTCCATTTCTAAGACCCTTTAAAAAAAAGTCCACCTGGCATGCCTCACATGAAAGGCTTTCACCCCCAAACCAGAAACCCCCAAGCCAATTATTGCCAAATTAAATTCTGTTAATTACCTTGTTTTTCTGATTATAAAAATAATTATGATCATTTTAAAGCATTTGGAAAGAAAAGGTTTACTTCCAGAGACATAAGGGATAAACGTAACAAAAGTAGGTTAATATTGTATATGCAGTTTTTGTCACTTAGCATTATAGTATAAACCTGTTGCCATATCATACAACTATTTTGGGAATCATGATTTTTAAAGATTTGGCAATGTTACATTTAATCCATAAGTCATATTTTTGGACAATTAAGTTGTTTCTAATATTTCCTGTGGTAAGTAATACAGCATTGAACATCCTTACATATCCTTAGATCTTTGATTACCTCTCAGATTATTTTCCATAGAATGGATTCCTAGAAGTGATTCTTCATGAATAAGTATCACAAAATTGCTTTGCAGAAAGACTGTACCCATTCAAACTCTCACCAGCAGTATATAAGAATGCCCACTACAATTAACCCTTAGAAACACCAAATATTATTCTCCTAAATCTTTATCAAAGATACATCATTGTTATTTTTTCTGGTTGCTTTCAAACCAGGTTTTGGTAACTTTACTTATACAGGTTTTACAGGGAGAGAGAGAGAGAGAGAGAGAGAGAGAGAGAGAGAGAGAGAATTTCTACTCCCAGAATTATCCAAGGATTGCTCTGAAAGGCAAGTCACTACCCTTTGTAGCACTTGCGTTGAGTAGCTGCTGCCTTATGTGGTCAAATGGAATTGGGCACCCCCACCCCTATAGTCTGGTCACATTTGCCTCTTGATTAACTTTGCTGTTATGAAATATTGAGAAACATGAAGAACAGATGCCCAGTCATACCCCTAGATGTGCATGGACTTAGAAGTCCTATGAGAAATAGCTTGAACTCTGTTTACAACCGGAGGTAAGTGATATATACAGCCGGTAACCTGTGAGTCCCCAAACGAATCTGGAGTGGAGGGAGGACAGTGACAGCCTTGAGCAAAACACCACCTTGAGTGAAAAGGAGTGGAGTGGAATGGCCCAAACTGCACAGCAGGGCCTGGATATGGAAGACAGCACCAGCTCCACGGAGAATGAGGAACTGGACCCGGCCATCCCCTGAACTAGACACTGAGAGCTGCAGGAACGGTGTCCCAGAAGAGCAAACTGTTGTACTGCGAGAACTCCCTCTTAAACAGTGAATCACCAGAACTAGGAGATTTCCTATAGTTAGTGTGAAAAGAACAGCAGGAAACTGTCCTGAAATCAGCAGAGTTGGCGCAGGAACCCACGAGAGGGGAGGGAGTTGACATTGCTTCATGCAGAAGAGTGAAAGCTGTCAACAAAGCAGGAAGTTAAGAGGCACCAACGCTGACACACTGGGGCCAGAGACCACCACTCTGATTACCTCGAGGGTGCAGCCCCCATACTTCAACCGATCTCTTGCCCCTGGCAACCAGTCCTCCAGAGAGTCCTACATTTAAAATGACCACAGACAGGGTCATACTCTTAGGAATTCATTAAGCAAAAGACTAGAGCTTGCTGGTTAATCCAGTGGGGGCTGAGAGCATTGAGGTTTGTGGGTTGCAAATATGAAATCTTTATTCTCATCAGTTGGTGAAGCCCTTTTCACCTTTATGAAATTTGTGGACATCCTCTTATCTGGCTGGAACTTACAGCATGTACATCTTATTGTTTATAAAGGAAATCTTTTTATTTCTCAGATTAAAAGTTATTGGTCATTATAAATTCCATCTCAATATATGCCAGTTTGTACCTATTGTTAATAATGGAGTGTAGACCCTTCCAAATTCCCTAGAGAAAATATAAACATATAGACTAACAGGAATGTATGTGTGTATATATATACAAACATACAATATATACATGTGTACATCACATGTTGATTAACAGTTTCAACTTCATAGGGCAGTTTCATTTTTCTATGTTATCGTGCTATGTCAAATCTCCTTTCCTTTGTGGGGACCAGATTCTCATAATATCTTGTGCTGATGCTACAGAATTTCTAACACTTGTTATTAAAAGACAAGTTTAAGGAAGGGAGTCTGGCTTATCTCCTCCTCTTCCTTACTCAAGGTCTTATTTCTCTGGTGTTGGGGGCTGAAAGGGACTATGAGAGAGGATCTTTCCTTATTAACTGCCCACTGCTGTGGGCCTCTAGTGGTTGTTGCTGCTTCTCCCTTGGCCTGGCTGCCCTCTATATAGTAAAGGCCCAAATACTTCCTCTCACTTAGGCTCAAGAGTAAGTTCTGTGGGGTCTTTTCCAGAGACAAGGGAGTGCATTGGGAGGGGAGCAGAAGCTTTGAAGCCATCCTTCCGCACAACTCCCTGGAGTGGGGTGTGTCTCTACACTTTTGTGTCTACCTTCTCCAACCCCTTCAGCCTCTGTGCTCGTGCCATTGGGGTCTCTTCACCCCCCGTGGTCAGCTCTCATCTACCTGCCATATGTCTCCAGTTCTGTCTTCATCTGTTCATGTAGGGTCATAGTTGATGAATCAACTACTTAGGCTGAAATCCGAAAAATTTCTTTGAGGAAAAGATGCCAGTCTCAGTCTAAGCACGCTCAATGTCTATAAGCAATTATCATGACCTACTCTCCCTTACTTGATTTGTGGAGGGAGGCAAGTATCCCACTTCCTTTTTCCACGGTAAATCAATGGAGAATTCGCAAGTCTTCCACACAAGCCAAGAACATCTGACTCCAAATATTTTTTCCCTATCTTACCTATTTGGGGGCTTCTGTTTATAGGACTGCTGGGGAGCCCTGGGGTGATGACTGGGGTTGGAGGAAGGAGTATGTACTGGGATAATGAGCGGAGGGGAAGAGTTAATTAGCCCAGTTGTTTGTAAGCTCCAGTATGGTTGTCAGACCACAAATGTTAAGCTTTCTTACAATAGGATATTTGATGCCCCTTTGTCCAGTTTATAGCCTTAGTTGCCAATTCTAAGCAATGTGAAAAGCCCCATTCAATAATTTTGTACAAAAAAGTGGGAAGGTGCTATAAATCATACTTTGCACTGTTTTTTGAATAGGCTTGACCACATATAGTTTAATTGTATGGATACCATAATACATTTAATATATTAAATAGATAATATATAAAATATATTTAGCCATTTTTCTATTTATAGACTATATATACACATATTATTTTTATATATTATTTATAGATAAATTATTTCTTATAATTTTTCCTATTACAAAAAATGCTAAAATAAGTATCTTTATTCTTAATGCAATGATGTTAGTATTTGTGTACAATAGATTTTTACAAGTTGGATTATTGATAGTTTTAAAATTTTGAGATTGCTACTATCAAATTTCTCTCCCCAAATTTGAAAAAGTTCATATTCTCAGTACCAATTTCTTCACACCCTTGACAATTTTCAGTGTTATTGAATTTTCAAAACTTTTGCTGAGATTTCTGCTTCTGGGAAGATGAAGTAGGTGTATTTTTCTCTACTCTGACTGCTAAGTACAACTAAAAACTCTGGACATTATATATAAAACAAACATAAGACTATGAAACCTGCCAGGGACCTCAGGATCCAAGGGACAACATATAACAATTCCCCTGCAGTGTCAGTAGAGACCAAGTGGGGAGATTGAAATCCCACCCCCACCCAGCAGTAACAAGCCAGCCTTATCTTTCCCTGCTGGGTGGTATTAGAGGAGGTCTGGGGGAGACTTAAGACTTTCACCATCAGCAAGCAGTAACAAGGCTGCCCTCACTGTACTGTCAGCAGAGAACACACAGGAACACAAACTCCCACCCCTGCCCAGCAGTAACAAGAAGCATGCCACCTCCAGGTATCACTGGAGGCCAAACAGGACACCTGGACTTTTACCTCTACCTGGAAGTAATGAAGTGGCTACCCTTTTCCCCTGCCAGAGTAGTGTTAGAGAAACACAGCTGAAACAGATGGTTTAAATAGGATACACTATAATATTTCATAATACAAAAATGTCCAGGTTAAAATTAAAAAATCACTATACCAAGAACAAGGAAGATCTCAAAGTGAGTGAAAAAAGACAAGCAATAGATGTCAACATGGAGATGACAGAGCTGTTCTAATTACCTAACAAATATTTTAAAGCAACCATGATAAAAATGCTTCAACAAGCAATTACAAATATGTTTGAAACAAAAGAAGACAATATAAAGCCTCAACAAAGAAATAGAAATTCTCAGCCAAGAAGAACAATAAGAAGAGAGGAGAGGGAGGAGGGGGAGAGGAAGAAGGAGGGAAGGAAAAAACTATTAAGAGGAACTAAATCAGAATTTTAGAACTGAAAAATAGAGTAACCAAAATAAAAACCTCAGTGGATGAGCTTAATGGTAGAATGAAGGGAACAGAGAAAAGAATCAGTGAAATGGAAGAAATCCAGGCTGAGATATATTATGATTAGAATTCTGAAGACTAAAGACAAAAAACCTTGCAAGCAGACAGAGAAAAATGATACCTTACCTGTGTGGGTAAAACAATTCAAATAACGATGAATTTATCATCAGAAACAATGGGAGCCAGAAAGAAGTGACACAACAATTTTTAGATGCTGAAAGAAAAAAAATGTTAAGGTAGAGTCCTAGAATCAGAAAAAAAATTCTTTCAGGAATAAAGGGTAAGTCAAGACAATCTCAGATGAAGGAAAACTAAGAAAATTAAATTTTTAAGTAGTAGTTTCCAGCAGACATACCCTTAAAAAATGGCTAAAGAAAGTTTTTAAATAAAAGAAAATGATGGCCAGGTGCAGTGGCTCATGTCTGTAATCCTAGCACTCTGGGAGGCCGAGGTAGAAGGATCACTTGAGGTCAGGAGTTCATGACTAACATGAGCAAGACCCTGTCTCTACTAAAAAATAGGAAAAAAAAAATAGGTGGGCAACTAAAAATAGAAAAAATTAGCTGGCCATGGTGGCACATGCCTGTAGTCCCAGCTACTCAGGAGGCTGAGGCAGGAGGATTGCTTGAGCCCAGAAGTTTGAGGTTGCTGTGAGCTAGGCTGATGCCATGGCACTCTAGGCCAAGCAACAGAGCAAGATTCTGTCTCAAAAAAAAGAAAGAAACAAAGAAAGAAAATAAAAGAAGAAACTTTGGAACAAGGTAAGGAAAAATGTGGGTAAATATAGGAGAATTTCATTCTTGAGTTTTCTAGATTATATTTGACAGTTAAAGCAAAAATTATCACAACACTGTCAGATACTGTTCTGAATATAGGCAAAAAGAATATTTAAGACAGACAATCATATTGCAGATGGGGAAGGGTAAATGAACATAAAGATCAGTGAAATTTTTTTTTAATTTTAGAGGATAGAGTTGTTTTTGTTACATGGGTACCTTGTAAAATGCTTAGGAGCAGTGAGATTTCTATATTTCACCTGAACTAATAAAATAATACCAGTAGACTTCAATAATTATATATATATGGTAATGCCTAGAGAAATGATGAATAAAGCTATACAAAGAGATGCACCAAAAACACTATACATAACAAAATGGAATTCTAAAATATCCAAGTAACCTATAGAAAGGCAAGAAAAAGAAAATGGAAACAAAAGACAAAACAAACAAAAAGCAAAAAAATATAATAGTAGACATAAATCTGTTACATGTCAGTAATTACATTAAATGTAAGTGGTCTAAATATACTAATTAAAAGACAGACATTGGCACAGTGAATCTGAAAACCTGATTCAACTATACACTGTCTGCAGGAAACTCACTTTAAATAAAACAGGTCAGTAAAAGGATGGAAAAAGATATGCCATGCAAATGTTAATCAGAAAAAGCAAAACTGACTCTAATTAATATAAAAGCATATATTTCAGAGCAAAGAAATTTACCAGAGATCAAGAAGGACATTATATAACAGTAAAAGGGTCAACCCACTGAGAAAACATGACAATCTTAAATGTGTATAAACCAACAACAGAACTGGGAAATATGTGAAACAAAAACTGATAGAACTAAAAGGAGAAATAAACAAATCCACAAGTATAGTTAAAGAATTATCGTCCCTCACTCAATCAGGAAAACAAAGCAGAAAATAAGCAAGGATATAGAAGAATTCAACCATAGGATGTAATCAACATTTATAAAATTATCCACTCAACAACAGCAGAAAATACATGTTTTACAAGTGCCACTGAAACATATCAGAAAAGACCAACCACGTCCTGGGCCATATCACAAACCTCAACAATCTAAAACAATTAAAATTATATAGGGTATGTTTTTTGGTCACAAAGGAATCAACTGGAAATTTAAAAAAAAAAAAAAAGAAGAGGAAAGTCACCAAACACTTGGAAATAAAACAACTCACTTAAAAATAATCTATAGGTCAATGAGGAAGGAAAATAAAAAATACATTGAACTGAATAAAAATGAAAATATAGCATATGAAATTTTGTAGGACACAGCTAAAACAGTGAGAGAAAAACTTGTAGCACTAAATTCATATATTAGAAAAAAAGAAAAATCTCAAATCAATAGTCTAAGCTCCACATCAAGAACCTAGAAAAAGAAGAGCAAAATAAACCCACAGCAAGCAGAATGAAGAAAATAATAGGACAAGAGCAGAAATCAATAAAATTTAAGGCAGAAAAACAAGAGAAAATCAATGAAACAAAGAGCTAGTTCTTTGAAAAGATCAATACAATTAACAAATTTCTAGCAAAACTGCCAATAAAAAAAGAGAGAAGACACAAATTACCAATACCATGAAGTAAGTAGGGGATATAGCTACAGATTTTGCAGAGATCAAAAGAATAAAATGGGTAATACCATGCTCAACTCTACAGACACATAAATTTGACAACTTGGATGAAATGGTGAAAGATTGAATCTTTTCCCTCCTAATAACAGGAACAAGGCTAGGATGTCAGATAGCTCCACTTTTATTCAACATAGTGCTAGAAGTGCTAGCCAGTGCAATAAGGCAAGAGAAAGAAAGAAAATTCATACAGATTGGAAAGGACAAAGTAAAACTATTCCTATTTACAGAAAAGGAACAAACTGTTACTACACATAACCACCTAGATAAATCTACATACACAATTGTCTATGTAGAAAATCCCAAACAATCTATAAACAAACTTATAAAACTAATAACTTCCCACCTTCTAGAACTGTGAGAAATAAGTTTCTATTGCTAAGCCATCCAGTCTATGGGATTTTTGTTATAGCAGCCTGAATGGACTGAAACAGTATCAAAAGCATGATCCATAAAAGGAAACATTAATAAATTGGGCCTTATCGAAATTAAAAACTTTTGCTCTTTGAATGACCCTGTGAAAAGGATGAAAATACAAGCCACAGAGTGGGAGGAAATACAATTGACCCATGAAAAACATGGGTTTGAACCTCACAGGTCCACCTATATGTGGATTTTTTTAAATAAATGTAATTGGCCACATGTATTTATTTTTTTCAATACATTCTGAAAACACAAACAAATGTAGATTAAAAATATAGTATTTGTAAGACTTGAAATCCCCCAATACAGAGGGCTGATTTTCGTATTCAAGGGGCAGGTTCACAGGGACACTCAGGGACTTGAGTAGGTGTGGATTTTGGTTTCAGGGATGGTCCTGGAACCAATTTCTGCAGATACTGAGGGACGACTGTATTTAAACCACATATCCAACAAAAAGATTAGTATCTGGAATTTATAAAGAACTCTCAAAACTAAACTGTAAACAGCAAACAATTCAATTAACACAGACAATATAAGAAGAGAAATGTAACCAAGTATATACAGATGGAAAATATTCACAAGAAGAGATATTCAACATTATTAGTCATTTGGGACATGCAAATTAAAACCACATCAGCTATCACTACACACCTCTCAGAATGGCTAAAGTGAAAAATAGTGACATAAAATGCCAGTGAATATGCAGAAAAATGAATCACTCATACATTCCTGGTGAGAATGTAAAATGTAACCACTCTGGAAAACAACTTGATCATTTCTTTAAAAACTAAACACACAACTACCATACACTGCCAGGCATTTATCTCAGAAAACAAAGACTTGTATTCACACATAAACCTATACATGAATGCTTGTAGAAGCTTTATTCATAATAGCCCCAAACTGAGAACACCCAGATCTTTCAACAGATGAATTGTTAAATAAACTCTGGTACATCCATCCCATGAAATACTACTGAGCAGTAAAAAGGAACAAACTATTACTACACATAACCACCTAGATAAATCAACAGAGAATTATGCTAAGTGAAAAAGACAATCCCTAAAGTTTACATAATGTATGATTCTACTTATATAACATTCACAGGCAAAGAAGGGGTTACTGTATTGGCTGGAGTGATTTGTCCAGATTACCAAGGGGAAATTGGGTTGTTACCGTGCATAAAAGTAAAGAATATACAGAAGATACACTAGTACATCTCTTAGCACAACCAATGCTCATTATTTATGGTAGTTATGTTCTACGAAGTAGTTGCAAACACTGAATCAGCAAATATTGATCCTAAAATCCTAGGGGGTGTGTGTAAACATTCCATATTTATGCAAACATATTTCACGTAGATTACAATCTTAAATCCTAAAAACAACTTATTCTAGTAGATTCTATTTTCTTTATTTTACAAAGGTGAAAATGCTACGACTATCTCAAAAAATTTATTTCTTTAAAAAGTGAAAAGAAGCTTCAGAAGTGTTAAATGACTTGCCTGAGGCTGCTCCACTAACAGGTGCCAGGACTGGAATTCAAAGCTCATCCGACTGGCCCCAGACCTGGAGCTTCTTGCACTGCACTGCACTGCCCCCCACTGGCTCCGTCCTCTGGACATCTCTGTATGAAAACTGAGACAAGAAGGCAGAACATCTCCCTGTTCATAACGTCAGCTGGGACAGGCCCTACGGCAGTCAACTCAAATTTTTTTCTGCTCTTTGCATGTCCTCGAATGACCACAAAAGCCTGCATTTCAGACTTGCCTAGCCAGCCCCCATAATCACATAAGCCAACTCCTCGCAATAAATCTCTTAATGTATTTCTCCTACTGGTTCTACTTCTCTGGCTGAAGCTTGACTGATGTACAAGGCAGAGGAGAATTAAAGCTGCAGACGGAATTAAGCTTACAAATCAGCTGTAGCTGACTTTAAGATAGAGCAATCGTCCTGGACCAGCCAGGCAGGCCCAGTGCAATCACAAGGGTGCTGTCATGTGGAGGAGGGAGGCAGAAGAATCTGTCAGAGTGATATAGCATGAAAAAGACTCAGCCAATCAGCCACTGCTGGCTTTGAAGACAGAATGAGGCCACAGGCCAAAATGCTGGCAACCTTTAGGAGCTGGACAAGACAAAAACAGACTCGTCCCTAGAGCTCTCAGAAAGAATGCAGTCCTGCGGACACCTTGATTTTAGCCCAGTGAAACTAATTTCAAACTTCTGACTTCCAGAACTGTAAGATAATAAAACTGTATTGTTTTGAACCACTAAGTATGTGGTGATTTGTAACAGCAGCAATAGAAAGTTAATATACCAAATCTAGGAAAGCTGTCTTAAAATTTTCTTAGAATATAAGGAATAAATAATTTTTTTAAAAGCAGAAAAAAAAATTTTCTTAGATTAAAGGAGTGAAAAAATACATATAGTGTATAAATATATATAGTTTATATGTATTTAAATAAATATATAAATTTAGTTTATAAAAACATGTAAACTTATACATACATTTTAATATAAAAATTATGGCATTGACTTCATTTACGCTTTATAAAAGAAATTCAGGGAAAAAAAATTACCATTGGGATTAGCCTTTGTGTAAAAGAATGTTCATATTGAACTTTCTGCTGAGATAGTACCCTATAACAGATGTAAGATTTAAGACAGAGCCCCTTATGAAGAATTTATAGAGAAAATGTTTCAAAAATGGGTTGCATGACCTTTGAGCTTCTCAACCAAATCAAGAATATAAAAGGAACCAGAAAGTGTGCAGAGAAAGAAGATTTTTGTGAGAAGAATGTCTTTGGAAGAAGACATGTGTGGTATGGGGCTGAGCTGTGAGTCCCATCCCAATCCCATCCCAAGGACCTGCCATCTCACGGGGCAGGGGAGGTTCCCCTGGGTTGACTCCTCCCTGAGGCTGCAGAGATTCACTTCCTCTGTGGCAGAGCCAGGAGAGGGATGCCGTGCTGGGATCTACAGTCAAGGGTCAAATAACGACATTCCAGTCAAAGATGGACTGCACATATGACAGTGGTCCCGTAAGATTATAATGCCATATTTTTACTATACACAATTACTGACCATTGTGTTATAACTGCCTACAGTATTCAGTACAGTGATATACTGTACAGGTTTGTAGCCTGGGAGCAATAGTCTACACTATATAGCCTAGGTGTACAGTAGGCTGTACCATCTAGGTCTTCATAAGTGCTATGATGTTAGCACAATGACAAAATTGCCTAATGACACATTTCTCAGAATGTATCCCCATCATTAAGCAATGCGTGACTACATATTCCCAGAGCTTGTCACCCACAGGAGGGAGAGCCAGCACCAGGTCACCTTGGGCCCAGTCCAAGCAGACCACCTGGAGAGGCAGAGGGACCCAAGCAGAATGCTAAAGTCCACAGATAGAGCCTCCAGTGGCTACCTGAAGTAGAGATGCATCTGCTTGGGACAAGGGACAGTGCCCACAAGAGAAAGGTTGGCTCTAAACATCCTCAGGTCCAGAGCACGTGGAGCTAAATTATAACAATACCCTGTTCTTATAAGATCTTGCCTTTCCCCTTACAAGTCTTCAGACCCGCCCCTTCCTGTGTCAACATCTAGGGATCAGAAACTGGCAGGGTGAGGGGTAGAGAAGGAGAAGAAAAGAGGGGGGAGACTGAGATGAAGCCAGCTACACGTTTCTTTTCTTCTTCCAGCCTCAGGCAAATCTGTGCTGGTTAGTTGAAGTTTAACACAACATATTAATAGTTTGCAATTTCTATTAGCATCTTGGGTGGCACTTTCTAATCAATGAATTCAGACTCTGTGACACTTAGAATTGTCTACTCTCTAAGAACTAGCACAAAAAGCATGGGACCTGCCAAATTTTCATTCAGGGGAATAAGAATCTCTTTCCCCACTGAACTCTTTTTAAAGAAGAAATAGGAGATAAACAAATGTTTGGATTACATCGGTCTACCAGTTATATTTATTATATTATAGGGACTTTCCTTTCCTTACGGCACATTCCAGTCGGACTGGAAAATCAACACCAACACCTTCTTCCTACATGATCCTCTGTCTCTGTTGCCACACACAAATTGGTCTCCTCTCTTCTATCCACCCATGTAGGATCGCATGTATTCTTCCTTTACGTTGTTTTATACATCCATTCCTTCCCTTCCATTTCCCTGACACTAGTGGCTTTATGATAGGTCCACATTGCCTCCTGTCTCGGTTACTATAATAGCTTTCTCATTAGTGTTTTTGCTTAGATCTTAGGGTCACGCCCCAATTCCTTCTGTTCTTCACCGAAGCCAAATGTTCATGAAAACATGACACTTCTCCATGTCTCTTTGCCTGGTTTCAAGGCCTTCTGTGATCTGACTTTACTTTCTCCCAGCACTATTCCTATTTTTTCCCTATCTGATGTTTGTTCCAGATACACGGTTACACCTCTGCATCTTTTCCTTCTGCCTAGAATATTCCCATGATTGTGGCTATATTTCAGTTTTGTAAAATCTCATCCTTCCTTCAGAGTCCAACTCAAATGCCAGCTCCTCAGAGGTTTTCTCAATCAGCTCAGTGGGAAGGTGGAAGCTGCCCTGTGACCAAGGTGGATTCTAGGTCGGCACAAATCAGCTACTTAAATCAACCCACAGCTGGAAGAGGTATAACATTTGCAGGCTCCCATCAATATTGATTTGACTGTTCAGTGAAATTTCGACATCGGACCCAAAGATGGATTGACAATGGGGACATGATTCACATAAAGAAACAAAATCTCCATTATGTATTCAGAATTTCCCAGAAAGAGGAAAATTTAGTCACAAGAAAGGTAATTTAATGGGATAATAGGGTTCATTGGGTTTTCACCTTTGCAGTTACTGCCCAATCCAAGGGCAGAAACCATACTATAATTTCAACAAGTTTAATTTAAAAGTTAAGGAAAGCAGAAGATTAACTATAAAGGGAGAACCTCAGGGCTTATCAAGTATACTCACCAAGGGAACAAACTTGAAAGAGACGCCCCCTTCGCCAGGCTGGGATTCAGACCTCATGGAGGAAGTCCACTGGACAGCGGAGAGGTTCCCGGGTTGATTCAGACCAGAGCTGGCCCACAGCTGCTCCCAGTAAAGGCAAGCAAACTAGGAATTTCAGCAGGAACTGGCAAGCAGAAAACACCCTTCTGGGTGCAGGCAGTTAGAGGCTGGCAAGCTGGGAACCATGGCTCAGAATTTGCCCTCTTAGATTTAAGGGAAAGCCACCCACAAGAGGTGCCATACCTAAGAAGTTATTGTAAAGCTGCCGGAGGAGACGCTGGGTGATCTCCACAGAGGAGGTGCTGTGTTCTGGCCACCAGATGCCGCTGGCTGCCACACCTGCTGCAGGAGCCGGGTCTGCAGAAGCTTGCGGAGAAGAGCACAGTGGGTGAATTAGAAAGAGGAAACCCTTCCTCTTGCAGTGTCCCTCCAGCGCCCTCTACTGATAAAGCTTAACATCGTGCCAACCGCAAAGGAGAGATGAGTATAGGGTCCAACTCCAGAACAGTGGATTTTCAGCCAAACAGGCAATCAAGCGTGAATTTGGAGCTGAGAGACAACAAATTGATTATTGGAACACTACCAGACCATTTTCTTCCAGTGCTTTTATTTTTCTATTCATCAAACAAAATGGATTTTTCAGTCAACTTCCCAGGTTCCTAAATCTCAGAGTTTCTCTAGACACCACTACTTAACACCACCACCACCACCACTATCATCATCAAAGAACTCCAAGGGAACAAACAACATTCATTGAGACTTGTTCTAGGTTGGGTGTTTGCATCTTACCCCCCTGACGTAGGATAATATAATGAGCACTGTTCATATTTTACATATGAGGAAACTGAAGCTCAAAGGCACACAGCTAGCAAGTGATGAATCTAAAAACCTGAACTTAGGAACATTTGACTGGAAAATCTGTGCTCTATTCACTAACCCAGGCTGAATTTCTCACCAAGAGACTAATTTTGTTAATGATGTGATAAATTCCAGGTTCTAGGTGACAATGTGGTGACTGAGCTAAGGGTCCTACCTTTGAGAAATCCTGCTGGCATTCAACTGTTACCTTTCAGATGACGTGTCTTTTCTGTGAGTGTCTAAAAAACACAATAGAGCTGGAACGCATTCTACTAAGTGAAGTATCCCAAGAATGGAAAAACAAGCACCACATGTACTCACCATCAAATTGGTATTAACTGATCAACACATAAGTGTACATATAAGAATAACATCTATTGCATGTCGGGCAGTGGGGAGGGGGGAGGAGGGAGGAGGGGACGGGTATATGCATACACAAAGAGTGCAATGCGCACCATCCGAGTGATGGACACGCTTGAAACTCGGACTTCGGGGGGGAGGGGGGCAAGGGCAACATATGTAACCTAAACATCTATACCACCATAATATGCTGAAATTAAAAAAAAAATACAATAGAAAATTTTCTCTATGACCGTTGACAGTTTCCTTGTGAGAATGCTTAGAGTCTGGCTGTGTACACATGTCCAGTGCTGGGCGAGTCTATTAGCCTAACATTTGTGGAGTACTGAGTAAGTGCCAGGCACTGTGCTAAGTGCTGTGCATGCCTTTTCCTGTGTAATCTTGTCACAACCCAGTGAATAGATATTTTTATCCTATTTTCCAGACGAGGAAACTGAAGACTAGAGATTAAAAAACTTGACCGAAGTCATCATCTGAGTGGTGGCACTGGAGTTTGAATCTAAATAGGTCTGACTCAGCTTCTTGAGGTGCCATGAGGCCAGGACCCATCTGGTCACGCTTTGCTTCCCCTCTGTTGTATAATTTTCTTTGTTTCAAATATTCTAGATTTTTAAGCTTTAAAAAAATAAAACAGCCAAGCATTGTGATATGTATCCGTAGTCTCAGCTACTTGGAAAGCTGAGGCAGGAAGATCACTTGAGCCTAGGAGTTCAAGGCCAGCATGGGCAACATAGCAAGACCCCATCTCTTAAAAAATAAAATGAAAAAATAAAATGAGGCTATATAAGCTATCTATTTTCCAGCTACTTTCAATTAATAAAGAAATTGCTCCTTGGAGATTGTTAGGCTGTTTTAAGAATGTTAAGCTGTTTTCTTGGGAACAGTCTATTTGTAACCCTTTCAGATTATTCGGGGAAGAGCCACTGATGTGGTGCCCCCTGCCCATTCTCATTGATTCCATGTGCAGTAGGACAGACATGTGGGCACACACCATGAGCAACTGTAATCATGTAGGACAAGGAGGGCAGCTGATACAGTATTTTTAGTGGACTTATTTTTCATTGCCTTGCTTCTTCCCCTGGGTCCATTTGCTAGAAGCAGCACATCCACAGAAACTTTATGAAACTCAAGCAGTGAAGTCCCTGTGCTCCAAAATAGATCTCAGTGTGCATTTCTGTGACATGCAAACTGGAATAGGATTTATGTAACCACTGAAAGAAGAGTCTATTTAGATATTTAATACTTAAATATTTGCTTCACTTAGCATCTATTAAATTCTGTTTAGTTAAATCATCTCATTTATATCACATGACTACCATCCCAAAACTGATTGTGAAAAAAATAGGAACAAAAATAAATTTTAAGAATTTCATATCCTCTACTATTATTTTACTTACTTTTATTTTATAAAAAATTATCCATATCTAGGCCTATTTTTATCTTTATTTATGTATTTTTCCTGGAACTCAATGTCTGTGTGGCATAGCCCTATTTTTAGATAAAAATATATTCCTAAGGGCCTTCTATAGGCCTCTCAATCTGTGGACATCTGTCAATTATAAAATCTTCCTGGGATTTAAGACAGCTCCATGGCTAAGTCTAATATCTGTGCCAGCAGTTCCTAATGTAGCTTAAAGAGGATTTCCTGTTCTTGTAAATTTCACTGAGTTGCGATAACAATTACAAAAAGTTGGCAATTTCTGTTACAATGAATAGAAATTTATCCTGCATCATTTTCCCAGTTCTCACACTTCACTTCTCTGTATAACCCCCTCCTTTCTGTACCACACCACACGGTGGCAGCCTTGTTTTTCATTTCCTCGGCGGCAGTTTCACAGCTGGGATCTTTGTTGTTAATGAGTAGATGTCGGGTTTGGGAAGAAAGAAAAGCAGAAACCTCAGCAACCAACGGATGGAGAACCACATTCTGGAGGAAACTAATAGGAAAAACTGTGAGCTTTTGTTTCCCTATTTCTAAAACAAAATCAGATGATCCCTAAAGTCCCTTCTATCTGTAATTTATGATTCCAAAGCTGATTTGACACTGAACCTGAACCTACTAAGATTGGGCTTAGAAGTCAGAAGAGGCTGGTGGGACAAAGCCTTCATGAACGAGCCCAAGGAGCACACTCCAGACATCGGTGGAGTGGTAAGGGATGGTGTGAGGTGAGGATGTTCCCAGCACTTTCCAAATGAAAGGTATGAAAATAACAAGCTCAGCAAACCTCTTTGAAAATGTGAAGGTCTTGAAGACAAAAAGAATTAAGAAAGATTATGACAAGTTATAAATGAGTTAGAAAACACTGGTTATATGTTATGTGTGTTTAATTTCCATACCCCAGAAAATGTGCTAAAATCAATCCTTATGCATAAAACTACCATCTCAGAGGAAAACTATTAATAGAAAGAAACAACTCTTAATGAAAGCAACTCTAACAGCTGCTTAGAGGTAAAGTACAAAACCACCCCCGTCCAACTGAGGCATAGTTTCAGGTTGAAAAACCAGTACTGATTAGTAATACTGTAACTCCTCTGAAGAAAAAAAAAAGTTAACAGAAAAGGTAGCAGTCGGCATGGTGTCTAAAAAAGGCAAGACAGAGAAAAAGAATTGTATTTATTTGTCTTCTGCAGCACTGTTCAGGAGAGAAAGCCTTGTTCACTTTGCATATAGATTTGGTCCATTTGAGGTGTATGTACTTTAAAAAAAAAAAAAAACTCTGCTCTACACTTTCTATTCACTGTCTCAATGAATCTTCAGAAGCAACCCTATATGTTGTTAGTATCTCTACAAAGATGAACAAAAATTTTAGGTTGAGTAACTTGCCCAAGTGGCAGGACAATAATTTGAGCTTGCTTTGTCTAATTCCAAATTGGGTAAGTTACTCAACGTCAAATTTTTGCTCATCTTTGTAGAGATACTGAGAACACATAGGGTTGCTACTGAAGATTCATTGAGACAGTGAATAGAGAGTGTTGAGCACAGTTTCTGGAATGTGGTAGATACCCAACAAATGGCATATATCGCTACCAATAACCAATCACTGTTGAAGCTTCATTAGTTTTGACAGATATTTTTAATTGATTTTACTGTGTTTTCCAAACAATACCATCATCTATAAATAAAAATCATTTAACTCTGCCTTCATTACTGTTCTTTCTTTTTCTTATCTCACTATATTAGCTACAATTCCTAGAACAAACAAGAAAAAAATAATGGTGATAAATGAAATTATTGTCTTAGTTTTACTTTAATGAATGTACTGCTAGTGCAGGTTTAACAAATAACACAAAAGAGAAGACACCACAAATGATCAAAAGTCTAACTTCTTACCTATCTTCTTACCTGCATCCCCCTACATCCCAACAAAAGTAAAACCATCCTGAACTTTGTGTTTATAATTATAATACCTCCCTTTTTTTTCCCTTTTCTTTTTTTAAAGAAACAGGGTCTTGCTCTGTCGCCCAGGCTGGAGTGCAGCAGCGTCATCATAGCTCACCGCAGCCTCCTGAGTAGCTGGGACTACAGGCAGGAGCCACCACACCTGGCTAATTTTTTAAAAATTTCTGTAGTGATGGGGGTCTCACTATATTGCCCAGGCTGGTCTCAAATTCCTGGCCTCAAGTCAAGCAACCCACCCCGCCTTGGCCTCCCATAGTGAAGTAAATAAATACATAAATTTGACTACATACATGTGGGTAATAGTACTTGAAAGTGTATTTATAGGAATAATTTGAATCCTAGCCTAATAGGAATCTACCTTCCTACAGGGAGATTTCTTTGTTTCTGCTCTGTAGCTAGTGACTCTATCAGTCTGAGCGCACCTTAATCTAAGTTCAAAGCTTCAAATTCCCTGGCCCAGAATATAGCCCTTATATGTTGCACCTTATTGTCAGGAGGGCCTTCTGTTCAACTTCCCACTTTGTGCCATCCCTGGATGATTGCAGTACCCTTCATTTAGTGAAGACCTCAAAATGAAAGTTCAAATTCTCAGCACTGGCAAATGCCCACAGAGCATAATGCCTTCTGAAGCTCATTGACCTTTCTTGGTCCTTCTTTGTTCTTAATTTTGGTTTTATATGATAGTTTCTCATTCTCTTTTCAGCATTTGCTTCTAAGCATTTGCTTCTAAGCATTTTGTCTCAGCATTTTAATTTTCATCAGGAGGGTTGGCAAATTATCATAATCCAGGGTCCATTCCTTTCTTCCTGAGTCACTTTTGCTAAATCATCTTTTTAAAGAAATTTTCCATTTCCTCAAGATGTTCAAATATTTCAGCACAAAGTTGTTCACAGTGTTCTCTTTTTTTTATCTTTTCAGTCTTTGCTACATCTGAAGTTAGGCCTCCCTTTTTCATTCCTAATTCTTCTTATTTGGGCTTTATTTCTTGTTTTTCTTGGTTAGACTCACCCAAGGGTTATCTATTAATATTTTATTACTTTTTTAAAAATATTAATAAAATCCTTCCTATTTTCTGTTTTTCTATTTCATTAATTTCTGTCTTCATCATGGAGTTTTTCTGCTTTCTTGGAGTTTCTTCTGCTTTTTTCCCTCTACCTTCTTAAATTGGATATTTAACCCATGAATTTTCAGACTTTCCTCTTTAAAGCAAAAAACAAGCTTATTAATTGTTTTAATTAAATCTTCTCTATCTCTGCTAACTTTTATGTGCTTTATTCAGAGAGATTTATTGGCATATCTAGTCTGATATAAATTTGTCAGTTTCTCATTCTGTATCTATTAATTTTTGCTTTCATTCTGTGTGATATTAATACAGCTATTAGTTTTTATGGTTAGTATTTTCTTGGAATCTTTTCCATTTTTTAACTTTCCATCTTTCCATTCTTTAAATATAAAGACTCTTTTGGATATAATACAGGTTTTTTGTTTGTTTTTTTAATTTTTTTTTTTTTTTTGGCCCACCAGAAAAAAATTTGTCTTTTAGCTGGTAAGCTCAGTATACTTGTACATAAAATACAGTTGAATTATTTTCATTCATTATTATATTTTCTGTCTTTTTGAGGGTGAATTTAATCCATTTAATTGTATTATGGTTACTGGAAATTTAGAACTTGTTTCCACTCTCTTGTCTTTCTTCTATTCATCCTACCTTTTCTATGTTTCCTTTTATTATCTTCTCTTGACTTTATATAGCATTTGTTTAATCATTTATTTGTTTTTTTATTTCCTTTTTTGCCTTCTATGAGATGGAAATTAATATTCTATTTTTATTCTCTTGTGATAGTATTAATAGTCCTAGAACTCTTATTTAACAACTAGATCTAAAATTAATCATATCTTAACTCCTCTTTCAAACAATACAAGTCTTAAGGACACTTACATAGACCTCTACCCTCTTCTTCCAACTTAATTGAGTTGTTAAGTATGTATGCATGATGTCTCCAGAGTAGAAATAAAGTGGATAACTTTCCCACCACTAGAGAGTGAAATGCATTTTCTTTTTCTTTGTTTTTTTTTTTCCTGAGATGGGATCTCTTAATGTTGTCCAGGGTAGTCTCCAACTCCCAAGCTCAAGTGATCCTCCCACCTCAGCCTCTTGAGTGGCCAGGATTACAGGCATGCATGGAACAATTTTCAAAACAATTTTTTACTTTATATATTTCAAAATAATGTTAATATTTACCTTTTTTATCTTTGTTATAAATTCAATTATTTTTTTAAATGATCAACTGAACTTTTGTTTCAAGAAGATAGCCTAAAAACACATATTTACCTCCTTAACCTTTCCCAAAACTCAGATTAACAGAAGAAATACAAACATAAAAATTAATTCACAGCAGCAGTGAAAACCAGTCTGTAAGGCCACCAGAAGACTAGTACAGTGGAGAATTTCTGGATCTATAAAGTACATGTCACATAAAGTATAATTCTAAGGAAGGAAGTAGATTATATGGATAATGGATACAGATTTCACAATAAAACCTAACAGAACTAAGGATCTTGAAACCCATACATTTGACAAATCTCATAAAGAACCTCTCCAAAAGGGAGCTAAGATCAGAGACAGTTGGGATCTGTAACCCATGTGGAATTTATTTTTGTTATGAAATAAATATCTGACTATACATATATTTTTTGCAAATTGACCATACCGTTTATTGATAGCTTATCTCTTTCCGACAGAATTGAAATGTCACCTTTATCATTTGCTAGATTCCTTTAAATATATGGATCTATATTTTCTATTCTTTTCTACTCATATTTTTGTCCATTCCTGTCCCAACACTACACTATGCTAATTATTAATATTTTTCAGTGTATTTTTATATCTGACAATGATATTGTTCTTTTTTTGCAAAAGTTTCTATGTTATGCTCTTGCATTTTCTTTTCCAGATGAAATTTAGAATCTGAATTATTTCATAAAAATTATCATCGGCTATTAATTGCATAACATTAAATTTATGGATACATTTGAGGAGAATTGACATCTTTATACTATTGAGCATTTCCATCCAGTTTTACACGGCTTCTCTTTTCCCTCCATGTTTTGTCTCTGCTTCTCTCTCCACGTCAGCTTTGTTATCTGCTAGTGTTGTCCTCTTCCTCACTATGCTATGTCAGCTACTGCTTTCAATTCACATCCTCCCAGTTGCACTACCAGAAAAGGAAATTGCTCTTTTTCCCAGCTGCACCTCAATAAATCCTGGGGTAGGAGAATCTTTGGTCTGTCTTGGTCACACACTTTCTTCCCAACCAATCACAGTGGCCAGGAAGGTGGGGTAATGAGCCCAATTAGAAGAGATGAACCACACAGTAATTTGGGTAGAGACAGTAATGTAAAGAATTTTAAACTATAACAGGGGATTGGAGTATTGAAAGAATGACTAGGAAGAAACAAAGAAAACTCTAAAGAATATAGGAATAGCACATATAACAAGCAGACACTACCCCTTGAGCTGAGACAGAGCACTCAAGGAAGAGCTTCTCTCCATCTGCCCTCCCTCCACACGTCACCATGGCTGACCTCCAGACCTTATTGGAGAGGGAGGGCCAGGGCTCAGTGAGTGATGTGGGATCTATGATGCTTCACAGACAGAATTCACTGCAGATTCACCCTCTAGGTGCTGGGGAAAGCAGTTCACAGGGAGGTGTCTCGCTGGAGGCTCTCTCACCTGACCAGGTGGAGGCTGGGGGAGCATTGCTATAGTAGGTGAGAACTGGAGGAGCTGCTGCGTGTGTTGCAGGAGTCAGATGCTAGAGAAGCTGCCCACAATACAGGAGCCACATGCACTTCAGGAACTCACCTGATCACTCAGCTTCATATGCACCTTTCTGCAACAAAGCAATGCTATCTTTCCATGTAGTAAGATACAGCTCTCTTTTTTACAAGTTCACCCTTTCCCAAAAATGAGGAGACAGCCCTAAGAGTCATTGTATTCATCATTGCCTATAGAAATCAATCCTTAAATTCATTCACAATTGCACAAAATATTCTGTTACCTAAAGAATAATTGTAAAGTTAATTTCTGTGAAGAGTTGCATTGCGGCCTCAAAAAGATCTTTGTAAGTCCTACCCCCCAGGATCTGTGATTCGGACCTTATATAAAAATAGGATCTTTGCAGATGTAATTAAATCTTGAGATGAGACCATCCTGGATTGAGGGTAGGCCTTGAATCCAATGCCTGGTGTCCCTATAAGAGAAAGAAGAGGGGGATGTGAGACACATAGACACTCAGATGAGAAAATGATGTACAGACGGAGGCAGAGATTGGAGTGATGCATCATAAGCCAAGGAATGCCAAGGATTGCTGGCAGCCACCAGAACCTAGTAGAAAGGCATGGAACACCCTTCCTCCCCTCAGAGCTTCCGAAAGGAACCAACCCTGCTAACACCTTAATTCCAGACTTACAGCCTCTAGAACTGAGAGAGAATATATTTCTGTTGTTTTAAGCCACCAAGTTTGTGGTACTTTGTTGTAGCAGCCCCAAGAAACTAGTATAACTGCCAACAACTTGAATCTAAAATAAAAATGAGAAGTTGTGAAAAGAAGTGGTTAGTAAATGCATATAAACACATGCATATAACAAGCCAATAGAAAATACACAAAGATACTTCAGCCCTCATTTCTGTCATTGTTCACAAGGCTATAATTGATATTTATGGCTTCCTCTTCCTCTACTCACTCTGTGTTTCCCCTTCCCTCAGCCAGAACCTCAGCTAGTTGGAATCCTTTATTTGGTGGAGTGACCCAAACCTTTATTTCCAAAGGGTCCAAGTCCTCAAATGCCCTACCTTTTTTTGGTTGCTGTCATTTTTCATTAACCTTAATATTGGTCATGGAAGTACTAAGAGGATCCCCAGAGAATCCCCTGGGTTCCAGGCTGTCCTCCTTACCTCGTGATTGTATAGAAGCAATCCAATACCCAATTTCCTCTTGGTAATCAGGACCGATCACTCCAGCCAGTAGATCAGCTCCTGTTTTTGACTTTTGCTTCAGTGGTATAAAGAACCCAAAATGGCCTGGTAGTAGTCCCATTGCACAATTTAGTGGAACCATCATTGCATCTCCTAATGGAAGCACTCTCCCCTTAGGGACAAGGTCTCTAAATCAGCAGCAAAGTTTCCAGGTAAGGAAGGAAAAATTCTGAGAGTAGGTTACTAGGTGATATTGTGAGAGGAGCCACTCTCATTGTCACACTCTGATTCAAATGTATTAAATATTTTGGCTATGGAAAAGGCAGTAACATACAATGGTCTCTGAGTCAAATATATCGAGTAAGACAAAATCCCATTTTTCCAGGGTATTGTCTCCCAGCTGGGACCACAACTGAGTCTTCAGTAAGCATTTCACCATTCAGTTAAAGCAGCTGCTTCCAAGTGATGTTATATGTGGTAAGCCCAGTTAATTCTACTGGCGTGGGTCCATTGCTGCACTTCCTTTGCAGTGAAATGAGTTCCCTGATGAGATTCAATGTTGAGTAGAATGCACTGATGGTAGATAAGGCATTTTGTGTGTTCACAAATAGTGCTGCTGGCAAAAGCATTATAAGTAATAAAGGCAAATCCATCTCCAAAATATGCAATTATTCCAATGAAGATGAATCTTTGCTCCCTTTATGATGGAAGAAGTCCAAGGTAATCAACCTTCCACCAGATGGCTGGTTCGTTGGCCCTGGGAGTGGTGCCATGTCAGGGACTTAAAGTTGTTCTCTGCTCTTGACAGATTAAACACTTGGCAGTAGTGTCAGCAAAGTAAGCCTGGGTAAGGGGAAGTCTACGTTGGTGAGCATAGGCACAGCCTCCATCCCTACCATCATAACCACTTTGCTCATGGGTCCACTGGGCAATGATGCTGACTGACATCCACTGAGTGTGCCATTTTGTCCACCTGACTATCGAGTTTCTTCTGTAGTATATACCTTTAATATATCAGATGTATTCAGATAGGACACAACTATCTTCACAGTTTGTGCACATTTGGAGAAGTCCATCATATACCTCTTTCCCACACTTCCTGGTCATCTATTTACCAATCCCATTCCTTCCAAGTCACTGACCATCTAGACAAACCATTAGTCATTGGTTACTGGCCATTCTGGTCATCTCTCACTCCAGACACGCCCAACAAACAAATACAGTGTCTTAATAATGACCATTTGGAGAAATTTCCTTCAGCACTGTCCTTCAGACCCTGAGGAGGGCTTGGAAAGCCAGCTGTGCTGCAAAAGGTGCATTCTAGAGAGGCTCCCATGCTACAGGAGATTATCAGGGGAGCACATTGGAACCTGGAAGAAAACCTTTTCCTATTTGGTGTTTCTCTAGCATTCTGTACTGACAGAACTTAACATTGTGATAGCTAGCAAAAGAAGACTATTTAAAAAGGCCAGATCCATCTTCCCAGAGCAGGCATAAAGAGTGAATTTGGAACTGAGAGGTAACAAATCAATTACAGCACAGGTACCATACAGTTGGCCTACCTCAGGTCAGAAACCCACCTTCCTATCAATCACTGTGGCTACTGAACCTCCCATTTGGACCCTCATTAAATTGGGGTTAGGCAGAGAAGAGGAGCAGTTCTCCAAAATTAAGGAAAAGAGTACTCTTCCCAAAAGAAGAGAGAAGAAGGCTAACAAAATAAAGATGTTCCCCACATTTCACTCTTTGCCTGCCCATTGAATTTGAACACATACACACACACACACACACACTGGTTTTTTTGTATCTATAGTTCTTCTTAACATAAATCAGCTATCCCATGTGCAACTGCAAATGTACTCAATCCCTCCCCAGTGGGAGGAGAAAACTCAATGTCACATGCAGCTACTGAATCCAGCCCCAAGTTCAGGATGTTTGAATGCTCTCAAGCTTGATCAGGTCCTGATGTGACCAAATAATGAATTCATCCCAATGCACAAATATACAATAAACGAGGGGTAAATGAGATAATCAACACTACAGAGAAAAGGCAAAAAGGAAAAGCAACATATAATGGGTTGTGAGCACATACCATATCCTGCTGGACAACAGTAATAAAAGTAAGAAGGATTTCATTTCTCCAGCGCAGAATCAAGATCAGCCAATCAAAGGACCAAGATTTCCCTTATCTCAAAGATCCTGCCTTGGAGGTGTAGTGAGAAGAAATCTCCAGGGACTATCCTGGCTGCCTAATTCACCTTTCAACCAGGAATGGAGACTGGGACATTGCCTTTAAGATAGCACAACAGTACGTACCTTTTGCTAGGTTGAGGAATTTCTGGCAATACCTTAATATTTTGCTTGGCTGCCAGTCAATGGCATTCGGGGAAATCCATTAGCTTGGTATCAGAAATCTCACTGAGATATGAACTTTGAATATGGACCCTGCCTTTCCTGTTCCTATCTCTTGGAAACTAGCCTGGCAACTCCATCAATCTCCCTAGATCTTAGTTCAACAGCTTTAGTCATAGATTATCTCTGAGGGTGAGGTGAGAACAGGCTGGGATATGAAGCCAGGTTATAGCAACAGACGCCATCCCTTGGGTTGCATACCACTAAATTGGGGTAATTGGGGGGAGGTATTACCTTTTTCAGTCGGCAAGGGGGTATAGTAGAAGATATTTAGGAAGAGTTCTGAAGAATGAAGCATCCCTGACTCCACTGATATCCTGGGTCCCTGCATTCCTAGTTAGTATATTAACTTTGTGTGGGGTAGAAAATGTATTTATTTCAATCGGCAGAGTAGACATTATGTGGTCCTTAGTAGTACAGGATAACTAAACCACTTGCAGAAAGGACTCCTCTTAACAATGCTATATAATTTACATCCTGTCATTGCCTATCTCTTTCAGAAAGGCCATGCTGAACTACAGTTTGTCTTTCTCATAGCACTAAGGGAAGCAAGAAGTAGCCAACATATTCCAATAGGCTGTTCTTTTTTTAGCCAAGTTCCCTAGCTGGAACCTTGTTTAGCATAACAAATAATCTACCAGACTCTCTTTGGTGAAGGATCAATTTTTTTTGTTTGTTTTTAGTTACCAACCCATCTTAGATAAACATCTTCATAAATAAAAAACCACATGTTTAGATGTCACTGCAATATCAAATTATTAAAAGTTACAAAATGCTCCTCTCAATTTCTATATCTATTTCATTGCTGACTAGTACAGCTGGTAGGCTGGCTTTGGTCTGTACATGACATTTTCAGTAGCACTGACGTAACTAATAAAGCTTACTATTTTCCTAGCCTGTGTTGGATGGCTCCTCACTGTCCCTACCACATCTTGACTATATTTTAGGGTCAACAATTGCAATTCCCCATTTCTAGGTGTCAATTTCTGTATTAGTCAAGAATCTTGGTTCATAACATGTACTGCATATTCTAATCTTAGCTGACACCTGAATAATTGGGTGGATTGTCTCACCATCTTATTTCTTTCAATGCGAAGTGAATTCCTTGGTCAGAGGAATAGTGTATTCCTAGGGATAATGTGATAGTGTATAAGCAATCAATAAGTCTATTTTTAATGGAGAATGGTGCTTGCAGCAAAACCAAATCCAATTCCAGAATGAAGAATATTGCAGTGAGGCAAACTATTGAATGATACATGAAAAAAAGGAGTCCAAAGTAACCGACATACTTGATTCCAGGTATCATGCCTCATAAGGACCTTAGAATTGGTCACCCTTGCCGTGAAATTGACTTTTTAGCAGCAGCAGTAGCCACTGAAAAGAGCATTTCCCCTGCCACTTCCTTCGTAAATCAGACCAGGTAACTCTCCAGCTTGAAATTCCACTTTCCCTAACACTTGGAAGAAAATCCAAACTCCTTCTATGGTCTACAAGACAAGAAGTTGTAAGGCCTTAATTTTTCTCCAACTTCAGCTCCTGTCACTCTTCTCTTGCTGTGTTTCCTGATGCCCTAGTGATGCTAACACCCCAGCACAGCAAGCACTCGGCATATCCTGTCCCCTCTGCCTGGACTCTATGCAGCCCTTCCCACTCACATTCCTTTTAGAGGTAAGCTGAAATGTTACCTTTTAAATGCCCTCTTCCCACTACCACACATACATTAACCCAGCTTCTTGTTCATTTTCTTCATTACACCTGACACAGCTAAAATTATTTAATATTCCTTGAAAAATAAATTAGTAAGAAAATGAAACAAATTCTATCATTCTTCAGAGCTTTCAAATGCTTCTGTATCTTTCCGAAGGCTCAGAGAGGGAAGTGAAAGATCAAGAGGCATCCCTGAAGACCCTGTAAATATTAATAACTAAATACCCAAAGGGTTGCACACTCCCAAATCCCCCAGAATCCAGTCCATGCCTTCTCTTTCAAAAGGGCAGCGGCATTTTCATTTTTCATCCTCGATTCACCAATCAGAAGCCAGGCACCTATGCCCTGCCTGGCGCGTGGTCTTTTAACAATTAAATCGGGGCTGTCATTGACCTCAACCGCGGCCAGAGGCTTCTGGCTGCAGCCGAGCTCCGGAGCAGAGGCCGGCACGGGCCTGGGAGCTGGGGTCGGGGGCGCCGCGGGGTTCCGCGCGGCGTGGCGCTCCAGGGGCCGTTACTCCGCCCCCGCGGGCAGCGTCTCCCAGGCCATCCCTGAGGGGTCCCGAGGGCCCCAGCGCAGCAGTTCAAACTGGCGAGGGGGCGCCCCTCGGGGTCCCGGGATCATTCCAGGGCCGCCTGGTCGCAGTCCCCAGACGCCCAGCTTCCCTGGGAGCGTCCCCCTCCACCGAGCTGCCGCCTCCCCTGCCCGGAGCCCCAGTCCTGGACTGCAGCTGCGCTTTTCAAAACCTTCCACCCTGCTGGATCCGTCTACCCGGCGTAAAAGCCTCTGAAGTGCCTCCCGGCTCCCGAGGGAGAGTCCCGACCGCAGACCCAAGTTGAGTAAGGAATATCAAGGGGTCAAACGACGGAAGTGACCTAAGCTCCCTGCGTTATCCACCCATCTATCCGTCTATCGTTTACACGTCGTCTACCCTTCTATCCATCCCTCCTTCCATCCGTCATCTATTATCCCCTATTGCTCTAACACTAGCATTCGAATTCCTTAGAGTTTTATCGCGACACCGCAAATGAACCTTATTTTGACTGAAAAAGCGAAGTAGGACTTTTTCAGACAGAAAATAAGTATCATTAAGTCGTTAAGGACTAGATTTACCAATTATATTATATGGGGGACCTTTTGTATAAATTGAATGAGCTAGGGAGAAAGTTCTAAGGTTTCGACAAAAAAATTAAAAGTCCATTTACATTCTGTGCGCCAAAATTACGTACACGTGTTTAGATATTAACTAAAAATATACAAGGGACACACGGTTTTTCCAGTACATTTTCAAGGGGTTCTCAAGCAAAAAACTCTAGCCCAACGCCCTTTAGCGCCACTCCTGCTTACTCACACCGACCTAGCCAAGCTGGTGGACATGGGGGACCAGACTTGGGGACCAGGAAGGGGGAAGGGGGGTTGGGTGGGGGCGGGGCGGGGCGGGGCAAGTGACGGGAGCAGTGAGAGCCGGAAGTGAGTGGCTAGCGAGGAATCCAGGAGCGCCCTGTCCGGCGGCGCTCTAGCCCCCGCGCGCTGTCTCTATGATCCCCCGCGTCTTGTCTATTTATTGTCGCCGGGAAGCAGCGGCCGCCTCGTACCCGGAACAACAAAGCACGAAAGACGGAGCCCGAGCCTCGGGGGCTCCTAGCAACGGGCCGGGGCGGGAGTTCCATGGATACTGGGGAGCGCGCCCGCCTCATCATCATCGTTCTCCTCCGGCTTATCCTTCGCTTCCGACGCTACCGGCAGCCGCGCTGCCGCCGCGTCCTCTGCCGCCGCCGCCTCTTCCCACGGTAACCCCATAGGCGACCCTAGGCGTGGGGAGCGCTGGCGACTAAGCGGCCTGAGTGCCGGGTGCGGGCTTCTGGGCGTGGGGCAGGCGTGTGCGGAACCGGGGCTGTGCTGGGGGTGGGCGGTGCGGGGGCGGGTGACGGGAGGACGGGAGCTGAGGTGGGGAAACCTGGTCCGGTGGCCGAAGGTAGGTTCATTTCTTAGGAGGACATGGTGATAGTTGGGGATCCCACTAGGGATAACGGAGTGGGGGTGGGGCGTCTCTGCCTGGGAGCATTATCCAGCCGGGTGGTAGGGTAAGAAAATAGGGGTTAGCTTTCGTGTAAGCCACCACTGGGACATACAGCGGGGAGTCCCCGTCTGTGTATGGAGCCATCACCCAGGGAAAGAGGACCGTGCAGAGGTGCTAGGGGTCCGTTGCTTCCCAGAAAACTTCACCGGCCTCTCTGCCGCGGCGGGAAGGCTCCCAAACAGTGGCTTCGTCGGCTCCTGGTTCTGGCAATGCCAACAGCCCCGCTTTATTCTATTATTATTATTTTTGACTAAAATTAGGCTTGACGAAGAACGATGTGGAAACGCTGAAGAGAAAATGAATTGTGGGTAGAGCTAAGCAGGGATGAGAATCGGGATAAGTGCTTAAAAATAGCTAATAAGAGCCCTGAAAGTAAATCTGATAGGGAATGACGGTTTTAAAAAATCCTACTGCCGAGATGTGCATCTGCACGCTCTGTCAGTGCGCTCATTGCATTAAGGCTTAAACTGCAGCCAGTCTCTACATCTGTGAGCTCTCTGACTGCATCTGTCACCTGCAGTTCCAAAGCAACACTGGCAGTAACAAGCATGAGCTTTCTGTATTTACGTTTAAGAGCAGTGCTTTAAAACCGTGGCTCAAGGAAAGGAATAAGCTTGGTGTGATTTTCTGTGTGTGTGAACAAGCAATGACAGATTCCCTGGGGAAATTGAAAAAGAGAAATTTAAGAAGGTTCAGCCATCCTGGCGTAATTTTGCAGTCTCTTTTAAAGTTTGAGAAAATGGCAGTTCACTGAAATCAAGAAGTGACATTTAGCACTATTTGGTTGAAAAAATTATTCACAGTTTGATATGCCCACTTAAATACCCATCAGGGTATGCTATCTCTTTAGCATCATAAACTATTTAATGGTTTTATGCTTTCCAAAATCATTTTAGGTCAGTAAAGAAGGTTTTCCTGTGGCACACTGAAAAGGCCACGTATACATATTGCAGTAACACTATTTTTGTGGCTAGTGGGGACAAAGCTCTTTATATAAAGCTGAAGATTAAAGATGAAAATAAAATTGCTAATCGATAGAGTCAGTTATGTCAACCACAGCTTCTGTTTTCCCCCACCTCTTTTGCTAAGCCTGGCTTCTCTTAAGCAAAAAGATGGCATCCTTATCCCCAGTCCGGTCTTTTCATACTCCCTGCCCTCAAAATCAGTATCAGAAACTGTAACGACCTGCTACTGTGTGCCCTTGATTGATTGCCTGATGACTGAATGAGGGCTAGCTAGAATACAGTTTTTTAACTCTGGGCATTTTCATTTTAAGCTTTTAATTTGGAATCGAGGTCCGGAGTCTCTTGTTAAAGGCATTTCATGTATGCCCGAACAGGTGGACAATTTCCTTTAACAAGGATGGGAAGTGTGAACATTAGGAAACTTAAATTGCATTTTAATACTCTAAGACGAGAAGGGCAGTAGTATTATCTTTAATGAATTCAGGGCTGTTGCTTAATCTTTTCATGTAGCTGTTCTTTTGTGAAGGATATGCTGAGATGACCACACTTGAGGCTGTAGATGTTGAAACTGGAATTTTCATAGTGCATGTGAGTCTCAGTGAACTCGCTCACCCTCAGGGCTGCCATCAGACTCACTTCACCTAGACTTTATTTGCTATTGCCTCTGTCCCTTCCGTGTTTCAGTGGGGGTCAAGCCCTAGCTTCCACCTTTATTAACAATACATTTTCTGTTTTTCCTGTTCTTTGCCCCAGCACTCCCAATGTCTGGCATTGTCTTAGTTTCTCTTTTTACTTAATCATCCCAGTCAAAAATGATTTTTTATGTTGTTTGTATTGTTTCTGTTTCTTACATGGTGTTTTCAACATACGTCCTTGGCCTGTAAATACTTTTCGTTAATGTTACAGTATTTGTTGCCTTTTCTTCTGTATCCCTCTCCTTTCTTTGGAGAATTGGGGTGGTCATGTCAGATATTCTGTATTCATTCTGAACAACTGTTGGTTGTGAATACAACAGGTAAGAGCTTGATGCTGAGAATCAAAAGATTATATTGAAATAAGGCATGTGAACATTTTTGAACTTTTCAGAATGAAAGACTTTAGACATCAAAATGGTAATACTGTAATTATAAACAGTCACTTTCTTAAAGGTAAGACGGTATTGTAGAGCCTGCTGTATGTTTTAAATTGAACCTTAGATTTTCCTAATTCTTTTTTTTTTTTTGAGACAGAGTCTGGCTCTGTTGCCCTGGCTAGAGTGCCGTGGCATCAGCCTAGCTCACAACAACCTCAAACTCCTGGGCTCAAGCGATCCTCCTGCCTCAGCCTCC
>NW_012156173.1:3835529-3872946 GCF_000956105.1 Propithecus coquereli
CTCAGGCTGGTCTCGAACTCCTTGAGCGATCCACCCTCCTCAGCCTCCCAGAGTGCTAGGATTACAGGCATGAGCCACTGCGCCGGGCCAGATTTTCCTAATTCTCATTCTTAAAAAATTATTCATAAAATCAGTCGTGACTAAAACTGCATTCTGCCAAATTTGAGAGAACTATGTGATTTCCACAAATTTTTCTTCTCACGGAAAATTGTCACATCAAAATTTTTGTGGATTGAATGTACAGAATTTGCTATAAAATGGAACAAATACATATGAAACATATAGCTGAATATTTTTGGAGTGTCATTTGTGATCATGGATGTGGCATGTTATTTAAAAATCAGCAGACCCTGTATAATCTAGTCGAGTGGGTGTGAAGACTTTTTAGGTAAAGGAGGCCAGTTATAACCTGGGTAATTTATTTCCTTCTCTTGCATCATAGAGCATGTGATGAAATTATTGCTATGAAATATAAAGTTTAAATTGATTTTAGAAGAATTTATAGTGGAATGTTTACACAATGTCTCTGAGTCAAAACTTGTGGTGCTTTGAAAATTTAGGTGTATTGTGAAATTTAAACTAATAAAGATTTCCTGAAATTTATATCCATTTTGTTGCACCTTCTATGTGCTTGGTGCCATGTCAGGTGTGCAAAGCTGGATGAAAGAGGAGATGCTTTTTGTGTACTTATAGGTAGCAGAGAAATGACATATGTGGATAACAAAACATGACAGACAAAAATTTGAATTTTAAATCCTTTATTACATACTATCTGGTACAGTACTTATTGGTGTATGGATTTCATCATGCCTGCTAAATTAGAAGTTACTTGAGGATCAAGAGTATGAGTTGCCATCATATTGTAGGTTTTTGTCTTGTATATGTATATTTTGAAGATTAACTGGTTTATTAGAAGGAGATAAATGTTTATTTCACTTCAGGGACTTATCTAGTGGATGAGGGGAACTTTTTTGAAATCTAATTCTTGATGCCTAACCTTTCAACTTTTTGTCCTGGCTACAGGGATGCAAGTTATAAGCAGCAAAACTTAGGACTTAGTTTAATCAATTCAAACAGTAAAAGTAATGGTTGACTGCCTTGACTTGAGTAGATATGGTGTTTGCTCTTGTCACTACCATTTTGGGAAAATTCAAAAGGGTGAGGAACTATATATATCCAGGCCACATAGACAAATTTGAGTTTTGTCTTATTAGCCGATCAATCTTTTCTTTAGAAGAGAGATGGAGGGTGTGTGTTTGTATAGTTGTGAAAAAGCAGCAAGATTCCAGAAGTATGTCATTAGTGGAAAGGAATCAAATCACATCAGAAATTCTATTCATCTGGTCTTATCTGTGACTAACGGGTGATGAAGTTGGGAATTTGTTTTAAATGTCTGGTTTTGTGCTGGGAAGCATGCTCCTAGGGATCCCATTAAATGTTAAAAAACACACTGAGGTGATTTCTGGGGTAGTTCAGATCTGCCTTCATATGAGAGTCAATAACGAAACCATTTAAAATTTCACCAAAAAATGTAACACAAATGTTTGGCTGTTGATTGCTTTCACCATGCAGTATTCACCTATTAAGAAAGAATACTGAAAATCAGATGGTATGTTAAGGACAGAGTTTTCTCAGGATATGTGTGGATGACTTTAGTATTAAATCATGCTTAGCACTGTAGACAGGTATCTGTAGATTGGCCCATGGTATGTTTTTGTGAGGACTTAACAGTATCTTAAAAGAGGTAAAAAATTTGTTTCCATTAATTAGATGGTTCCAAAGAATCAGATGTTAACCTCCTCCTCCTGCTAAAACAATTTTGATCAGAATCAAGTTACATTTTCTCAGGATTACACTTAAATTTGGACTTTGAATACAAGCCGCCTGTATTCAGCATCCTGGCTATACTTTTTATCAATGGTGTAGGCTCGAATAAGTTTTTCCACTGCCCCGAGCCCCAGTTTCCTCATCTACTCTATGGGGTTAATATTAGCAGGTGCTACTAGCAATGGTACTAGGTAGTATATTAAAGGTGAACTGTTTAGAGCACTTGAATGCTTTGTTTCTTTTGTTTAGAGGCTTTCTAAAGTGTTGAAATTCTTTCTTTGTGATCAGTGACTGTTGGACTCATCTCTGCTGTTAGGTTTTGGGAGGGGGAAGTGCTTTTTTAAAAAATTTGAATTGTCACACAGGCATCTGGTTATCACTTATGGCAGATGGACTAAGTAAAGAGGGACGTCTCTGTTTCTTGGAAAAGGAAAGCCAACAAAGGCTGGCCTGGCACCGTGTTGCAGCTACTGAAATGTTATTTCCCTGTGGACTTGACTGCTTGTGTAGCTGTGTGGTACTTCTGAATAAAAGGAATAGACCCCAATGGTTTCATTTAACAGAATTAGTCTTTTTTTAGAAGACACTATTTTTTACTTGTATAACCTTAATTGATGGTAAACTTGAAACTTGTTAGTGTCAGTGTCGAGCCATTTAACTTGAGTTTTCTGTGTCACTATAAATGTTCTAAATAGTAGACTTTTTGTAATTTTAGAAGTAGCTGAAATTGCTACCCTGCTCCAATAATTCAGGTAGCTCAAGA
Source organism: Propithecus coquereli (assembly GCF_000956105.1). Classification (NCBI taxonomy): domain Eukaryota; kingdom Metazoa; phylum Chordata; class Mammalia; order Primates; family Indriidae; genus Propithecus; species Propithecus coquereli. The sequence goes on from NW_012156173.1 coordinate 3,838,120, forward strand.
ATGACTACATAAGATTGCAGAATTATTTGTTTTTGGTAAGGCTAAAACCAAATACTGAGGCTACCTAATTAAGCAAATAATTTGATAATTATAGCTTTGTTTAGACTGCTATTGAAATAACTAACTTTTTAAAGCTAAGTTCAAATATTTTAGTATAGTTGTATGGACATTTGAAGCTGCTAACTGAAAAATAAATATTTCTGCTTAAACAAAATGAACTGCAAACTGTTCTTTCCTATTTTGGCTAATATCCAAGTCTTGGTTTTTAATCAAAACATATTTTTATAAAATATATATTATATTAATAGAAGTTTATGTAAAATGCACTAAAGAGGTTGGTAAATATGCATGTATTTAGAGGTGTGATTTTTGTTTTCCTGTTTAAAGAAGGTGAAGTCTAGTTAATACTGTTAATTTAGTTGAGCAACTAGATTGGCCAGAACAGATTTAGTATTTATATAATATTGTTCACATTCTCACAGCCATCATGGATTCTGGATCTAAAAAATACTGAGATAAGAGAGGAAATGATCATGACTGTTTCATCAGATATATATAGATATAGATACATATTTCCTTTGATTTTAAATACTCTAAAGACCGTGTTAGGAAATTTTTAGGAAAACAGGTCTCCAAGGTGTTAATGCTATTGTCCACAATAAAACTTGCCTGTTTAGAGACAAAGGTCTAATGCATTGTTAATGTTTCCCTAGTGTTCTTTTCCACCATAGTTTTTCAGGGACAGATGTTACTGTCTTTCAGATATGAAGGTAATAAAGCCAATGTGTAACCCAAAAGTGCAAATATGAAGATGAGTATTTGATTTATGACTATGGTCAACATTTACAGAGCCTATCATTGTTTGAATCTCAGCTAAGACTCTTGGTGAACCTGAAGCTTTTGTGGAACAAGAACCACCTCATATTTTTAATTCATTGTATACTTTATTGAGCCACAAAACCTTTTTTTCCTTTACCTGCTTCATGCTGCAATGAGTTTCTTAGGCATCTCCAGTTACTAGTATGCATGTACAATCAAGTGAAGTTGTAATGAGCATCCCTTAATTGCTCATGAATTGACCTCATTCCAGGATCTTTGCTGGTCACAGATTATGCAAGAAACACAATCATGTTGAAGGCACAATGACCAATTCATTAGACTTTTCTCAACAGAAATTTGGTGTGCTAATCTCAAAGGTACTCTGTTCTCTTCTTTGGGAGCAGGGGAGGGAGAAAGGGCAGAGGTAAGGGATGCTACATGGCACGACAGATTAAAAAGCTGTATGAATTATAATCCTGTCATCCTTCTCAGCAGCATATTGCTAATGTAAATCTTTAGGTCTGTATAGTAGAGAAAACTTTTGTCTGGCCAGTAATCTCGAAAATTCTACTTTGGCGCACAGTGCACAACTACTTGGATAATTGTTTAATTTGTGTGTACAATTAGAATGCGTGCCTCTTGATGTACTCTTTCTAGGCTTTTGTTTTGGGCCTGTTAAAATTAGAAGAGTTTCAAATGTCTGAAACCATATTCTGGGTTATCTTGTTATAAATTAATATTTTCACTCTCACTTTGTAAATAGAAGAATAATGACTTTATCATCAAACCCTATTTAATTGAATGGGTGATATCCTGGCAGGGTAGCCATTCTGTGACGAGCAGCTATGGAATATTTAGGATGTGGATGAGTTTTAGAACCCTTGGGAGTAAAGTAAAGGAGAAAATAACTTTTAGGAGAGGGGAAAGGCAATATAAAAAGTGCTGAAGGTCTCTATGTGTGCCTTAAATTAAGTACAATAATTCTTTTCTTACATCAGAATTGTATTTCTGTATTTGTAAAAGCTCCTAGAACACAATTGCCCTTCAGGATTTGGGGGTCTGACCTAAAACCAGTCAGGAGCACTAAGTGGAACGTACCGGAAAGTGAAATAAGGGAATAATAGGATCCTGTTGGAGAACTCGAGGGGTTTGAGACTACTGAGATTCTTACTGCTATAGTGAGGTATGTCTGCTCTTTCCACTTATACCCCAACCCCACAATTCTTTCTTTCAGTTCTTATTCATTTAATTCATCAACTATTTTTTTTTTTTTTTTTGAGACAGAGTTTCACTGTGTTGCCCAGGCTAGAGTGCCGTGGCGTCATCCTAGCTCACAGCAACCTCACACTCCTGGGCTCAAGCGATCCTCCTGCCTCAGCCTCCTGAGTAGCTGGGACTACAGGCATGTGCCACCATGCCCGGCTAATTTTTTCTATATATTTTTAGTTGTCCAATTAATTTCTTTCTAATTATACTAGAGACGGGGTCTCGCTCTTACTCAGGCTGGTCTCGAACTCCTGAGCTCAAACAATCTGCCCGCCTCGGCCTCCCAGAGAGCTAGGATTACAGGCGTGAGCCACTGCGCCGGGCCCATCAACTATTTTTTGAGTTTAGGATCAAGTGCTGCCTACTGAGTCAGGGTCTAAAGACACACATTTAAGTTAAACAGTTCTCCTCAAGCAGTTTGGTGCCTGCAATCTGGTAGACATTTACAATAACAGACAGTAGCTTTCATTTGCTGTGCCCTCTGCTGGTGTGCTCTTCTGGTATTTCATATGACTGGCTTCTTCTTAGCCTCCAGGATCTCATTTTAAGAATCATTTCTCATCTCTAAGAAAGTTGAAAGACCTTTCCCGGATAATTCCTCCTAAAGTTTCTCTTCTGTCATCTTGTTTATTTCCTTTATATCATAAATCACATTTTCTGATTATTTTAATTGTCAGCCTAGTTGTCCGTTTCTTCCACTGGAATGTAACTGCCATGATGGTTCCTTGCCGGACTATTTTATTCTGCGCTATATTCCCAGTGTCTACCCACAGGGCTTGGTACATATCAGTTGCAATGTGCAATTATGAGTAAGAGTTTGTTAGCTGAAGGAGTGGGGAAAGGGCATTTTTAGGCAGCTGTAAGATCATGAAGGAGTCTGCTAGTAGTGCAAGAGGAATGGTGTTTAATATAAAGTTGAGAATGTTAAGGTGTATTGGAAGTGGAAGATGAGGTAATACGAGGAAGATTGGAGGTGTGAAGTGCACTGCATTCCAAGCCAAGCAGATGAGGTTCTATGTTGTCCATCTAAGAGAGCCACAAGATGTTTAAGTAGGAATGTGGCACAATTAGGAAGATAATTCTGGTAGCTGTTTGGTAGATGGACTAGATCACAGAGACTACAAGCAGAAAGGTCCTTTAGAATGCTGAAGCCATGATGACATGAGAGAGGGCCTAAAATAAAACATTGTTGCGTTGGATGCAGAAAAGAAGCTAGATTAGAAGTTAACTGAGCATAGAAACAAAATGAGAGATGAAGGATGAGTCTGAAATTTCTGATTCAGGTGAATGAGTGTTGAATGGTGACTCCAGTCACTGAAATTAAGAAGAGACAGAGCCAGATTTTCTGAGGGTATTAATGAGTTTTGTTTTGGATGTGTTGTTTAATAGATTTACCTAACAAATGGTGGCAAACATGGATTCAGGTCTGTGATGGGTCAGGATTGATGTAGGAGCCAGCCATAAGTTCATGGATAGCAGTGGAAAGCTTAAAGAGGAAAAGGATTTAAGAAAGCAGTTTATAACCTTCAAGGATCTTAAACTCGTTTGAGAATGTGAAGAAAACATTGGCCTCCTCAGGTACACAGATTTGCGTGTATACAATTTCAAGGGGTTCCTAACCACTGGAACCTATTGTTGAGCTTTTCAGGGACTGGCATGGACTTCAGTTAAGAACTTCTGATTGGCCAGACATGGTGGCTCACACCTGTAATCCTAGCAAGGCGGGTGGATCGCTCAAGGTCAAGAGTTCGAGACCAGCCTGAGCAAGAGCAAGACCCTGTCTCTACTAAAAAATAGAAAGAAATGATCTGGACAACTAAAAATATATGTAGAAAAAATTAGCCGGGCATGGTGGCGCATGCCTGTAGTCCCAGCTACTCGGGAGGCTGAGGCAGTAGGATCGCTTGAGCCCAGGAGTGTGAGGTTGCTGTGAGCTAGGCTGACACCACAGGACTCTAGCCAGGGCAACAAAGCGAGACTCTGTCTCAAAAAAAAAAAAAAAAAAAAATTCTTATTTAAGGAGCAGACAGAAGTATTTGAGATGGGAGAACCCAGGAAAGGTGCCTCAGAAGTCAGGGGTAGGGCATGGTGAGGGAGAATTTGGAGAATCAGAGATTCTTGATGCTTTATGCTCTGGAGGAGTCCAGTAGGAGAGAGTTTCAATTGTTCCATTGGATTCAGCAATGAGCCATTCATTTGTAATGTTTTGTACTCTGTAGAGGCAAAAGGCAGATTGTGCAGGTTTAGGAGCATGAAATGAAGTTCAAGAAACAAGCCATGGTAAGCAGAGTGTAGAAATCTTGATGTTCTCCATGATAAACAGTACTAATACATAAAAATATAGCCCATTTTTGGGATTTACTGAAAGGGAAATTCCATTATTTTCATTACTTACTAAGATGTTTCAGCCCAGTGGTTCTCAACTAGCTACTCATTGGAAACATTTTGCAAATGTTTTAAAAACTAGGGCCCTACCCAGGTCAATTAAATCAGTATGTTTGGGGGCTGAGCTTCTTCATCATTTTTTTTTCTTTTGTCTTTTTCTTAATAATTAGGAACCAGTATTCCAATCAGAAAGCTTCCTGATAACTCTTGTTGTGTGTTCTATGTACAAACCTTTCTTTTACTTGTATGTTATCATCACATTACTCACCTTACTGTTGTGCTCTTCTCTTTCTCATAGACTTTCCTTTAAAATTAAAAAAAAAAAAAAATGTGACTTTCTTCTACTCTCTAGCCAAGTTCTCCATATTTATCTTTTTTGAGTGACATAATCCTAAATCACTCAGATCTGATGAGTTCTGAGTAAAATAAGAAATTCTTAATGATGCTTACCTGTGGAAAGAGTATTCATCCTGTAATCATATTTGTTTTGTTTTGTGTATTTTATTTCTATTTTTTGCTGTTTTGTAAACCAGAAAAGTTTGAACTCTGTACCATTTTCCCAAGTAGCTAATTTCATAATCTTACCTTCCTTTTTTTAAAAAATGGCATTCATGCAGAGGGGCACACTTATAACTTTGACTCAAACTGTATAAAAGCAAATTATGTAACCACAATGTATATACCCCCATAAAATTCTGAAATAAAATAAAATACAATGGCATTCATGAATGACGTAGACCTTAAACAGGTTGCCTACACTAGAACATTTTATATGAAGGGTTAGCCTGCAAAAGCAGTTGAAAGGAAACTATCAAAATAGGAAATTTCACCTGTCATGTTTTCCCCTTGCAGTATTTTCTCTTGATGAAATTCTTGATGAATTATCAGTGGTTCAAGTTTGAACCCTGCATTCACATCCTTGAAATAAAAATCAGAATACAGAGGAGTTTGATCTGGATGTATGCCAACCCTGACACCAACCGGAAGCTAAAAGAGGGTTTATTTGGTCTTTTAGCCACCTAGTAAATTAACATTTATACTTGCAAATGAAAATAACCTTTTAAAAAATGATGCTGTTTTATTAGCATTACTTTAATGGATAAATTAGGTTCACAAAATTTTAGTCACCTACTATGGGTAACTTAGGACAAATACCAAGCTTCTCTGTAAAGAAATAAAACTTCCCAGTTTTTAAAATGGTAGTCTATAATATGGTAATAGGGACACATAGAGGCCCTACTCAAGAAAACTGATACCCCACAATTTAAATGACATGAACATCATAAACTTTTGTTGCAATTGACTATCCAAACCTGTTGTGCTTCTAATTTTCCTGCTTTTGCAGGTACCCAACTAAGTAAAATTTAGCAAAATATCTTTTGCAATATGTAGTAGTCTTCATCAGTCTTTCTCCCTGTATGTTCCTATTTCTCTCACCACCTTCCGTGCCCCCTCTTTAAAAAACCCCACAGTCAACAATTATTTGTTGTGGTTTGAAATGGTTTTTTTATTATTAGAGAGTTTTTTTAATTTACTGTTAAATTTAGGTTTTTTTCCAATATTAATTTCACTTACCAGATACATCAAAATTGTAGTCTTTCTTTTTACCTCGTGCTTTTAAACTTGAAGGAACATGATCTGTTTTTGTTTTCCAAAGTTTGAGGACTGCAGTGAATAACTAGAAATCCTTTCCATTTTTGAACATTTCTCTGTCATGCAGTATGAAGAAAGAAGAGAACAGTAGTAACGATGAGAATAGCTAAATTTGAATGCTTACTGTATGCAAGTACTGTGCTAGACACTTTACATGACATTTCACTTAATTTTCATAACACTGTGGTGGGTTCTGTTATCTGCCTTATCTTACAGATGAGGATATTGAGGCACAAAGATGTTAAGTAACTTACCCATGTTCATACGACTCCTAAGAGGCACAGTCTGGATTTAACCTAAGCAATCTGCTGAGTTCTTAAACTTTCATGTTTGTGTGTGTGTGTGTGTGTGTGTGTGTAAACATTGTTTTTTAGCCTAAAGCTAACAGTTAAGGTTAATAAGCTCTACATTTTATTGAATGTGTGTTTAGTGCCTTGGGAACTATGCCACGCCTGGGGTACGAAATAAGATTTGATCATGCTTCTGAGGAACTTATTATCTACCAAGGAGAAACATAAATAGGAAGTATTTTACCATAGTTCCACGGTAGTGTGGAAACTGCCCTGATAGAGGTATACATAGTATGAGACTCAGAATAGGGACACTCTGGGATCAGAGTCTCTGGGATCAGATTTCTTAGTTCCTTTGATTTTTTTTTTTATTTTACCTATGATGATTTTAATTCTCTTCTATACTAGGATTTCCAAATTTTCATTTCCAATCTATACATAGACCTGCCTACCCTGAGCAGTGAACTCTTAGCTGAATATCTGCTCTGTATCTCCTCTTGGATGTTTCAAAAGTTCCTTCAGTTCAAAATGTCCAAAAGGAAATTGTTAACCGCCCCCTTCCTTCCATCTCTCCTACAAACCTGCCTGTCCTCCGTTGTTTTCTATATCAGTAAATAGTATCTTTGGCCACAAACCTGGAATAATCTTCCTTCTCTTTTTTACCCATCTCCATATCAATCACAAAGCTCTGTTCATGCTCTCTCCTAAAAATATCTCCTCTCTACTACTTTTCATTTTTAACCAGTACCACCACTTTGGGCCACACTACAGTAATCTCTCGCCTGTACTGCTGCGTTAGACCCTGACTGGGTTTCCTTACCCATTCTTCTCTTCTAGTCATTCTCCGTTGCAAAAGTGGTGGTGACGTATTTTTAGAATGGAAATACGTGATGTCATTTCTTCTGTCTCTTTTTTTTTTTTTTTTTTGAGACAGGATCTCACTTTGTCACCTGAGCTAGAGAGCAGTAGCGTCATCATAGTTCACTGAAACCTCAAACTCCTGGGCTCAAGTGATCAATCCTTCTGCCTCAGCCTCCCGAGTAGCTGGGACTACAGGTGCATGCCACCACACCTGGCTAATTTTTTAATTTTTTGTAGAGACAGGATCTCACTGTATTGCTCAGGCTGGTCTTGAACTCTGGGCCTCAAGCAATCCTCCCGCCTCAGCCTCCCATCTTGCTTCTCTTTTAGTTCACCATTGCTCTTGGGATAAATTGAAAATCCTTAATGTGGTATAGTAGGCATGAGTTGACCCCTCCCTATATCTCCAGCCTCTTCTTGTACCGTTTTTCCTTTCACTCTTCCCACCCTGCCATGCTGATCCTCCTTCAGGTCTGAACAGTTCATACTGTTAACTCAGAGCTGAGAACACTTTGCCATTCCTCTGTTAGATGCGTTCACTGCTGGATCCCTATCCCCTGGTATGGGGCCTAACACTTAGATTTCCTGTTCATTGTTATAGAATTGATTGGACGAAGGTGATGCTGAGCTCTAAAAGTCAGAGTGAGCCACATGTAGAAGTGGGGATAAATCATTTTCAGCAGAAGGAATAGATTAAGCTGGCAAAAGATTGATATTCTTATGAGAGCTTTTATAAGTCAATAAGAAATCATAGAATGAAAATGAAAAAAGGATATGAGACAGTTGACTTCAAGGAAATACAAATGGTTAGTATTAATAATACAGTCACGCATCACTTAATGACAGGGAGGCATTCTGAGAAATACGTTGTTAAGTGAATATCATAGAGTATACTTACCTACATAAACCTAGATGGTTGGGCCTACTATACACCTAGGCTATAGGGCATGGGCTGTCGATCCTTGGCTACAAACTTGAACAGCATGTTACTGTACTGAAAACTGTAGGCAATTGTAATACAATGCTAAGTATTTGTGTATCTAAACGTAGAAACAGTACAGTAAAAATTACATTAATAGTATTATAATCTTATGGGACCACTGTCTTTTATGCGGTCTGTCATTGACTGAAACATTGTTATGCGGCACATGACTGTATTTGAAAAGTTCACCTTCATTAGTATTCAAGGAAAATCAATTAATTCAGTATTTCTGCTTCTCATATCTCAGGCTGTCAAAGATCTTTACAAAATCTTTTAGTGACTAGATAAGGTAGCATATGTATATGCTCCCAATTTTGTTTAATATATACAGATAAATATATGGATTTAGCAGCCTGAAAACGTGCCCAAATGAGGACAGAAGAAAGCAATAATTATCACTATGATTAGGGTTATATGTGACTGTTTCTTATGTAATCAGAAAATAACATGCTATCTTCTTTAAAAATTGTGTATTAAGACCATTTATTTGAAATATTAAGAAATCTATCCAAAAGAAATTTTGCTTTCATGTAATAAGGAATCTGTATGCCAAATTTCTTATCTTTGAGTTTGAATCCCCAGATTTAAAGTTGTATTCAGTAAAATACACTTTTCCCTTGTTATCCACAATAATATATTAGTTAAAATTAATGTTAGCATTGACTAATATGGCATTGCTTTAATAGAGTATATTATAATTTGTGAGGTGCTCATTAATTCTTCAAAACAATCACAGGAAGTAAATGGTATTGTTTGTATTTTACAAATAAGAGTAGGGACAGTTCAGAACTAGTCCCCTGTCACATAGCTTACATTAGGATCCATGTCTACTGTCTTAACATCCAAGTTTTCTTACTTTATAGATATATTTTAGTGTATGTTGAAATAGTGAAATTCTTAAGTAGGGTATGGTTTAAACATTAAGATGGGACAGGTATTAGATTGTGTATTCTTTTTTTTTTTTTTTTTTTTTTTTTGATACAGTGTCTTGCTCGGTTGCCCAGACTAGAGTGCCATGCCATCAGCCTAGCTCACAGCAACCTCAAACTCCTGGGCTCAAGCGATCCTCCTGCCTCAGCCTCCTGAGTAGCTGGGACTACAGGCATGCGCCACCGCGCCCGGCTAATTTTTTCTGTATATTTTTAGTTGTCCAGCTAATTTCTTTCTATTTTTAGTAGAGATGGGGTCTCACTCCTGCTCAGGCTGGTCTCAAATTCCTGAGCTCAAATGATCCACCCACCTCAGCCTCCCAGAGTGCTAGGACTACAGGCGTGAGCCACCACGCCCAGCCTAGATTGTGTATTCTTACATAGCAAGATATTTCATTTCTTCAACCAGAACTTTAGCAACAGAGTGTAAATCATTGAATTTATCTTTCCATAAGCACTTATTCAGAAAATCGGCGTTATTCAAATCTTTCCCTACCACCTCTTAGGAACCATTACAAGTATTGTCATCTACTGAAGCATAAAATATACTCCTTATTGTTTTTTTTTTAGTAGTTGCTGGCAATCTCAGTTGTTGTTAATTAATTAGTATCTTTGGTGCTTCTTCAATGTAGATTTTTTAAAGTCATAGCAATTCATTTTGATGCAAATTATTCACATGAATGCTGTCTGCTTACCAGTCTTCAAACTTGGTATTAGATTGGGTTTAATAGACAGTAGGAGGAGACATATGAGAGGAAGATAATTTAACTTTCTGTTTGACTTAATGTAATGATGATTTTTGTACATCAAATACTTTTGCTTTTACTTAAGCATTTGTTAAATGTTTTACCAGTAGTATAATATATAATCCTTTCCTTTGGAAAATACGTTTTTTGTGACCAGCCATTCTGTTAGTAAAATTCTCTTCATGTGACCAGACTATAAAAATGCCAGCCCTATGGACTGACTCCTAAAGTAGAAGCTCTTGGGCCAGGCACAAAAATGTCCTCCTGATAAAATGTCACCCTGCCAAACAAGTTAAAAATTTTCAGTTTTGTTCTTCTGCTTGTGCTATTGGCCCTTCGTGTTGTCTGACTGTCTCCCTTTACTGCCTCTTTGAACACAAATGCATGTTGAAGGGAAACTGGGAAGTTCAGAATTGCGATGATAAATTTTCTAAACTAACAGAATAATTCTAGAATTAAAATGGAAATTTAGTGTGTAATTCCTAAATTTGTCTATGTGTCTTCATCTAAAATGTTAGACTCAGGATTTTAGAATTAGATGGGATCTTAAAAACCATCAGTCTACTCTCATCTCATCTAACAGAAGACTCATAACATTCCTAACTGTTGGTTAATCAGCTCTACCTCCCTTTTAAAAATTTTTTCCAAAATTTTATTTATGTATTTTTTATGACTGGGTCTCACTCTGTCACCCCAACTAGTTGCAGTGGCAAAATCATAGCTCACTGCAGCCTCAAACTCCTGGGCTCAAGTGATCCTCCCGCCTGAGCCTTCCAGGTAGCTGGGACTACTGATATGAGCCACCAAACCGGGCTTAATGTCCCATTTTTTGACACACTTAAATTTGCTGTGGAGCCCACTACTTTGCAGTGGAGGTATATGTTTTCTTGTGTGTGTGGCTTCATGAGATGGTCTTCCATGTGACTTTGACTCTGTCAGTTTCCTTTTTTTATTCAGATATTTGAGAAGAACAACTGTCTTTCCTTTCTTATGCTAAATATCCTGAGATTTTCCTCACACAGATAGCTGTTTTAGTATTCCATACCATCCTACTTGCCTCTGGATATCAGCACCGCCTGCTTTAAATAAGTTCAGGATATTCTAGATGTTTCAGTAGCAGAGGTCATTATTTCGTTTGATCTGGACACTCCTGTATAACCTGGGTTTGTGGCTTCTTTTAAAAAATTAATACAGTACAATATATTGTAAACCCTATGTTGTCTTAATATAACCTATTGTGAAGGAAAGGCTTTATCTTAAACAGCTTTTAGAAACTATTGTGGAAATTTTTAGGCAAATGTAGGGAGAATAGTATAATGAACACTCATATCACCAGAATTTTTATTTTTAATTGACACATTGTAATTGTACATATTTATGGGATACAATTTTATATTTTGATACATATGTGCTATTTAATAATGAAATCAGGATAATGAATCTATCACCTTGTGCATTTATCATTTCTTTGTAGTGAGAACAGTCACAAGCCTCTCTTCTAGCTGTTTTGTAATACATAATACTTTACTGTTAACCATAGTCATCCGACTGTGTAATAGAACACCAGAACTTACTCCTTCTATCTATCTAATTGTAATTTTGTACCTACTGACCAACCTCTTCTTATCCTCCCCTCCCCAGCCTCTGGTAACCACTGTTCTACTTTCTACTCTCTGCTTCTGTGGTGGTATCAATTTTTTCTTTTTTAGATTCCACATAAGAGTGAGACCATGTGGAATTTGTCTTTCTTTATCTGGCTTATTTCAGTTAACATGATGTCCTCCAGGTTCATTCATGTGGATGGACATGACAAGATTTCATTCTTTTTTAAGGCTGAATAATATTTACATTTTCTTTATCCATTCATCCATTATTAGACACTTAGCTTGGCTTTGTAAATAGTGCTGTGGTAAACTTGGGAGTGCAGGTATCTCTTTGACATATTGATTTCATTTCCTTTGTATATATATTCAGTAGTAGGATTGCTGTATCATATGGTAGTTTTATTTTTAATTTTTTGAGGAACCTCTATACTGTTTTCTGTAATGGTTGTACTAGTTTATAGTCCCCCCAACAGTGTATAAGTGTTCCCTTTTCTCCACATCGTCACCAACACTTTTTCTTTTATTTATAATAACCATTGTAACTGGAGTGAAGTGGTTTTGATTTGCATTTTCCTGATGATTAGTGATGTTGATCATTTTTTTATATGCCTACTGGCCATTTGTTTGTCTTGTTTTGGAAAATGTCTATTAAGGTCTTTTGCTTATTTTTTAATCAGATTATTTACTTTTTTTGCTGAATTGTTTACATTTCTTGTATATTCTGGATATTAACCCCTTGTCAGATAGTTTGCAGATACTCTCTACCATTTTGTAGGTTGTCTCTTAGTTGGATGTAATTTCTGTAACCTAGATTGAACAATCATAAGCAATAAAGCAGTAATACAGTATTTTTAGTTCTAAAATACTCTTATAACTACTATCCAAGTCTATGCTGTATCTTAAAATAGATTGTCCAAATTTGTTTGGGTCCTGTGGCAAGATTCCAGACATCAAAGTAGTCATCTGAAGCTTTATCCAAATCTCTTTGTTACTGAGTTCAGATAGTGAAAGATAACCTGTATTTTAAAGTTAAAATAGATTACAGACATGACATTCCCCCCTGAATATTTTAGTATATGTCTCTTAAAAAATAAGTGTTGTCTACATAACTGTTCTGTTCTCACCTAACAAAATTGACAGCTATTCCCTAATATCTATCACGCAGATCCATTCAGATCCACTCAGATCACTCAAATTTCCCTCAGATGTCTCTTATACTGGTTTATTCAAACCAGGGTCCAATCAAGGATTATGTTATACATTTTATTTATTTTAGTAAAAAATATGGGCTTTACCTTATCAGTGTTAAATTTGATTTTGATGATAGTGCCTCATTGGGCTAGCCCAGTAATCAACAAACTTTTTCTTAAATAGCCAGGTAGTAAATATTTTAGGCTGTGGTTCATTCTGGCTTTGTGACAACTACTCAGCTTTGCCATGTCATTGCAGAAACACATGAGCATGGCTGTGTTCCAATAAAACTTTTACAAAACAAGCATTGGCCCATTGGCTGTAGTGTGCTGACCTTCACCTAACCTATTATGATCTTTTTTTTTTCACCTGTAACGAACGGTTCTCAAATTTTGCATCAATTCATTAAATAATACTATTTGCTTACGATATTCAACTACCTGTGAATCCATCAAACAGTAATAGCTGCCATTTAATGGACACATGTTGTATGCTATGTACTTGACATAGATAATCATATGTAATCCTTAAAAGCATCCTGGGAGATACAGGTGATAATGTCATCAATTTATAGAAGAGAAAATGAAGATTTAGAGACAGGTTAGATAATTGACATAGTGTCACATAGCTAAATATAAACACTAGGTCAGAGCCCCCTTTTGTAAAGTTTATGCTATCTATCAAATAAATGAGAGAGAACATTCCTCTTTCCAAAGGCAAAATGTTAGTTTTTCTCCATCTTGGTCACAGGTACATGTTGAAAGACTGTCAAGTAATGTGTCAGAATCAGGACACAAAATGTCTATTTCCTAATCTGCTATTTCAGGAGCTTTATAAAGAATGAGGTTAGTTTGGATGGCATATTTTACTTTCAGAAAAGAGCTTTCTCTAGAAGACCGCATAGGCTTATGTTGTGTTTGCAAATTGGTCTGTTAGCAGTCTTCCCCTGCTTCTGCTTTTTTTTCCAAGCCATGGATGGTAATTTTGTGGTTAAACCTTTGAGGCCCCTCCCTCTGTATCCTCAATTCCAACTTGAATACATTTAAAGTAGCTAGATTCTACTTTTCTGTAATCTCAGGTTTATTTAGTTTTAATTTTTGGCTTTCAATTAGATTTTAAGGTTATTTTTGCTTTGTTTTTATGATGGTGTTTATTGTGGTCTTTCAGTTTAAATACCTTTTCTCGTGTGGAAAATTTATTAATAAAACGTAGTAGTCTTTGATGCAATTTGTCTTAAAAGCCAGGAGGTGGCGGTGTTTTCCAGGTGATGATTCAAGGTTGCTGTTGTAGTTGCTGCAGAAATGGTTTTGAACGCCTCTAGAAGGTAAGAGGACCTAAAATACAGATGTGTTCTCGTCAATAAAGTCATTGAGCAAAGAAGCAGCAGCTTCGACTTCTGGATGCATTTTAATACAAACCTAGAAATGCGACGTGTCCTGAAGGTAGGACACCCACAGTTTTGAACTTTGAAGGAGATATTTGACAAATCAAACTCATACTAGCCATTTACTTGAGAAATAGGACAAAACACCTGATCAAACAATGTCTTACTTTTAGGCCTTGGGCAGTGGGCAAATTCTTGACATTTATATTTAAATCAAAGTGGAAATAACTTTATTTTTCTTATGGTAAACCTAATATGTATTTATTGTTTTTTAAAAGTCCAGACTCTACAGAAAAATAAAAGAAAAAATCAAAAAGAAAAGTCACTCTGATATGCCAATTTTCTGAGTAGAATAATTGTTAATATTTTGGCAGTTTTAAGTATATGAATGCAAATATAGGTATATAAACTAAAATGAGCTCATTATCAGACGTATTTTTTTCTACTCTAACAAACATTATGGACCTCCGTCCACATCCATGTAGTTTTGTAATTTATATAATAAAATATGTTTAGTATCTGTTATGTAGACTATGCTATACTTTATTTAACCAGTGTCTTTTAGATGGACATGTAGGTTGTCTCTGTTCTTAACAAAATTGCAATGTATGATCTTTATTTATACTTTGCTCAATCCAAGTATTTCTCAAGATGCATTCTTACCAGTTGACTACAATTCCACATACATGCACATTTCAAATTATCTGGATACACACTGCCAGATTATCTGTCTCCTGTAAAAAGTTTTTGTGCCAAGTTATGAGAGAATGCTGGTTTACTCACACCTTCATTGGCACTGTTTGATGTTTGCCAATATAAGTAAGTGGTATCTCATTCTTTTAAGACATGTGTTTCTGAATGGCAAAGAACTTCTAAATAAATAAATAGTCCAAGAAAAATAATAATGGAAATGTAAATAGTGTATTAAGCATTCAACTTACATTTTTTCCAATATAAGAAATTAGAAAAGAATAGAATAAATCGGCCGGGCGTGGTGGCTCACACCTGTAATCCTAGCACTCTGGGAGGCCGAGGCGGGCGGATTGTTTGAGCTCAGGAGTTCGAAACCAGCCTGAGTAAGAGCGAGACCCCATCTCTACTAAAAATACAAAGAAATTAGTTGGACAACTAAAAATACATAGGAAAAATTAGCCGGGCATAGTGGCGCATGTCCCAGCTACTCGGGAGGCTGAGGCAGAAGGATTGCTTGAGCCCAGGAGTTTGAGGTTGCTGTGAGCTAGGCTGACACCATGGCACTCTAGCCTGGGCAACACAGTGAGACTCTGTCTCAAAAAAAAAAAAGAATAGAATAAATCTGCAGAAGGAAGGAAATGATGGACATAGGCAAAAACATTTAAGAGATGATCAACTGCTGATAGTTTGTTCTTTGAAGAAACTTACCGAAGTATAATAGAAAAGCCTTTCATTAAGATTGATGAGGGGGATGAAAGGCAGGGATAAGTGATACTAGGATGAAAAAGGGATAAGTGTGCTACAGCAGAGATTTTAAAAGATTATTAAGAACACCATGAAGAATTATATGTCCAGTAAATTTTAAAATTTAGAAGAAATGGAAAATTTCCCAGGCAAATTTAATTTAACAAAACTGGCTCAAGAAGAAAATAGAAGGCATTAATTGTTTTAAAACTCTTAAAAATTGAATTAGTCTTTTAAAATTCATCAAACAAACAAGAAACAAGTCCAAACAATTTTGGATAAGGTTTTCTAAACTGTCTTCCAGAGAATTGAAAAGAAAAGAAACCATTCTAACTCATATAATGAGTCTAGTACAGTGGTCCCCAACCATTTTGGCACTAGAGACCAGTTTCATGGAAAACAATTTTTCCATGGTCCTGGGGTAGTGGGGAGGGCATCAAACTCTGCTAATGATAATCTGTATTTGCAGCCACTCCTCAGTGCTAGCATCACCACCTCTGCTTCACCTCAGGTCATCAGGCATTAGATTCTCATAAGGAGCATGCAACCTAAATGCCTCGAATGCACAGCTTACAGTAGGGTTCACGCTCCAATGAGAATCTAATGCCACAGCTCATCTGACAGGAGGCAGAGCTTATATGGTGATGCAGGTGATGGGGAGCAGCTGTAAATACAGATGAAGCTTCACTTGCTCACCTGCCTCTCACTTTGTCCTATGTGGCCCACTTCTAAAAGGCCATGGACCAATACCAGTCTGCGGTCAGAGGGTTGGGGACCACAGGTCTAGTATAACCTTAATACTCAAATCAGATAAGGACAGTACAAGAAAGCGATACTATAGACTAATTCTACCTATTAACATAGCTGTGTCAATCCTAAATGAGTATTAGCAAACTAAATTCATCACTATCTTTTTTAAAAATCGTGACTTAATTGGGCTTAGAGATATACTGTATATGTGTAATAAGTTTAAGAGTAATATATGAGAGTGATAAGACACCAATTGAGAGTAGAGGTTTTCTCTGGAGGGGAAGGATGAGGATGCGATTTGGTAGAAGTGCATAGGGAGACATCAGTTGTATTGTAAGGTTTATTTTTTAAGCTGAATAGTGGATACATAGATGTTCATTGTAGTATTCTTTTTGCCCTTTTGTATATCTGAAGTATGTTATACTATAGTGCTATGGCTAGCAGGCTTAACAGCCTTGTGAGTTTAATGTCACCTTCAAATACTGTATTTTTTGTGGAGTTGCTTAAACACATTCTCTTTGGAGCACTACATACCAGTAAACAACAACATCAAAAATTTATGTGTAAACCACCATGAAATATAAAGTATACTACCTATTAGGTAGCTTTGGAAGATAAGTTTCAGCCTTTCTAACAAGTTTTTTCCATGCCTAGAATTAAAAGAAATACTTTGGAATTCTAGGTAGATGAGAAATTTAATATAGACAGGAGATTGAAATGTTGGATTTTATAGCATTTATTCACCAAATAATAATGGAACATTTTACTATATGTCAGATATGGTGTTGAGCCATGGGAATGTATAGACCTTTGAGACATAGCGTTGACCTCAAAAAGCTTATAATTTATTAGAGGAAGTAGATGATCCTGATGTTTAACTATAGATACCATAATAGTAAACAATTTGGAATATTTCTTTCCTAGTGGGAATTAGTTTACACTGTCTTTCCTGTAGCTGTTGTGGTGGTGGTGGTTTAATTTGAACAAAGTTAATGTGTGTGTATTTTCAGGAATAACCTAAGCCTTTTGAACTACTACTGTTTACTCAGGTAGACCTTTTTTTACCCATTGATAAATTATTTAACTACCTTAAAACTACAAGGAATGTGATAGATGCTTTGTAGAAATTGAAATTTATCTATTTCACTGGACTGCCATCTAGTTATCTTATCTAAAAGGGATATAATATGTTTAGCTTTAAAAAGTGAATCTTGGCTGGGCGCGGTGGCTCACGCCTGTAATCCTAGCACTCTGGGAGGCTGAGGCGAGAGGATCCCTCAAGGTCAGGAGTTCGAGACCAGCCTGTACAAGAGCGAGACCCCATCTCTACTAAAAATAGAAAGAAATTAATCGGACAACTAAAAATATATAGAAAAAATTAGCCGGGCATGGTGGCGCATGCCTGTAGTCCCAGCTACTCAGGAGGCTGAGGCAGGAGGATCACTTGAGCCCAGGAGTTTGAGGTTGCTGTAAGCTAGGCTGAGGCCACGGCACTCTAGCCCGGGCAACAGAGCGAGACTCTGTCTGAAAATAAATAAGTAAATAAAAATAAAAAGTGAATCTTTGTTAATATCCAGTACTATTCTCTTGTTCTACAAGGTAGATAAACCGACTGAAAATGGGTCTTTTTTCATACTTCTTCAAAAAATATGAGATCTTTCATGTAGGGTGCCTCTTTTTTAAAGTACTAACTTTTTCGTATTATAATTTTAATAGGAAACTTTTTATTAAAACAGTTATTTTCTGAGCCTGCTTGCCAGGCTACTTATCTAAAATATGAACACTTATGATGAACTATTGCCATGTCCTCCTTTTTAAAATTTAAGTTGCTAGAATGTTGGAAACAGTCATCAATTTTGAATTATATTCAAGTTCACAAAGATTTGCTTTACCCCTTCCTTCTTGACTTATTTTCACCCGATATATTATCCTGTGTTGTCCCCTCAGGCAGTTTAGTAGTTTAGAACTCAAAGTAGTAAATCCGAGTCAATTTGTTTTAGCCTGTTTGATGTAAAAAAAAAAAAAAAAAATTGTTGTGAAACAGTAAATTTGATATAGTTTCTTTGTATGAAGTTTCTCCTTACATGGTTGCTTTTTGTAGCTTATCCTCAGGTATGTGTAGCAGTTAGCATTAGGTTTGGCAGTATATAACAAAAATCCAACATGAGAGCAATTGATTTTTCTCTCATACTCATGAGGTCTGGAATTAAGAAGTGTAGGATAAGGGGGTTCACTGCATCTCAAAGACCCCGGCCACTTTTGTCTTACTGTTCTATCATCCTCATCCTCATAGTCTCATGGTCCAAAATTGGCTGCTTGAGCTCCAGCTCTCATATCCAAACTCTAGGGAGCAAGAATGAAGAAGAGCAGAAAGGCAAAAGGAGTCCTTGCTGGTGTAGTTGGTCACTGTAAGCAGACTTCCCAAAAGACACATTCCATTTTATTTTACGTTGATTGACCAGAACATAGTCATGTGGCCACTTGGCTATACCTGTTGCCAGGGAGCCTGAAAACTATAATATGAATATTTTATTTCCATCACAATAAACCCAGCTAGACATCTGGATTCTGGTCATTATGAAGGGAGGGTGAAATGGATATTGGAGTAAGTAACTAGGAACCTAGCAGAAAACCTGGTGGTGTCCAAATGGCTCAGTAACAGGGCTCTAAGGTATGCAAGGGAAATGATGCTAAGAAATCTCTGATCTGCTTGTTAATTTTACCTTATTTCATCAATAACCACTGTCATTTGTTGTGTTATTTTCCATAAGTACTTTTGTGCTTAGTACTAAGTGCTAAGTACTTTTTATACATTATTTAATTCTTACAACATCACACTGTGGCAGACACTATTCCATGTTACAACTGAGAACACTGAGGCACAGTTAGATTATATAACTTGTCCCAGTTCTTACAGCTAGTAAGTGGTGAGTCAGAGGTTGAGCATGCTGCATAAGAGCAATGGTAATAAACTGCCTACGTGCCTCTGCTTATTAATCTGCCTGCAGTTCCCATCGTCACCCCTGCCCCACCTGTTGTACATAAAAAATGATTTGAGGTAGCTCAAACATACACAAGGAACAGAAAAACAAAAGGATACACAGATTGAAGGGAATGTGGGAATGTAAGAGTGAGAAAATATAGGGAAGTGGGGTATAATTGACACATAGAGTTGAATGCTATATGGTCCTGTAGAGGTGTTGAAAGTTTCCGTCTGGCTGTTGCCTGTGTTTTCTCAGAAGCTAAAAGAAAAACAAGACTAAATTTTCTTTATTTGGACTCTTGGCACCTTCATTGTTTTAGTCATGCTAATCTTGAATCCTTATAAAGAATACTAGTTTTTCACATTGTAACTACGAGGAGTCTTAATTGTGGTATATTTTTACTGTTTTCTGATTTTCTTTTTGTGAGGTTAGTTAAGCCAAATTGCCATTGTTTATTTTTTAAGGTGTGAAAACCCAAAGAGAGAATTTTTAGCTAGATATAGGTCATGTGCTTAGTAAAAACCTGGGCTTGTTTATATAAATGCTCTTATTGTAGGAATCTTGGAAAATATATACTGGAGGATTTTTATCTTGATAAAAATGGTATTTTGCTAACTATTTATTAGACTACCCCCTTCCACAGGTTTATGAGCTCCTTAAGGCAAAAGGCTTTGCCTTACTCATTTTTCCTCTCTGGTAGCCTCACTGTATAGAAGGTGTTCAGAAAGTGAATAGTAAATGAATGGCTAGTAAATAAAAAAAAGTCTGTTAATAAAAGTTATAATTAATATTTCTACTTCTTTAAACTTAAATCAGTTACTCTGCCCAAAATGGAAAAAAGTAGATCATCTTTTTTATAGTGCCAGCAAGTTGTATGAGTTAGATTATATACCACTAATGGTTGGACACTGGGACCACAAAGTCCAGCCCTTGAACATAGTATGTTCGGGGAATCCTCATAACTGTGGTACACCTGAAGCGTAGTGGTTGTAAAGGAGAATAGCAGGAGATAAGTATGGTAAGTTCCTGGCATGTAAAAGTTACTTATTAATTTAAGCAATGAAAGTTAGTTCCAGATTTTGAAGGATATTATATGGCATGTTATCTTTTTAAAAATAACATTTTTAGGGGAGAAGAAAGGGACATGATTTGATTCTAGTAACATTTGAAAAATAAATAATATAGATTCATTTCTTACATTTTAATTTCAAGATTGTGGGAAATAAATTAACAGTTCATTTAAATTTAATGACTTTATTTTGTTTTATTTCTCAGGATGTGATCTTCGTGGTGGGAAGCTAAGTTATTAAACTACCCCAATGGATGCAGACAGTGATGTTGCATTGGACATTCTAATCACAAATGTAGTCTGTGTTTTTAGAACAAGATGCCATTTGAACTTAAGAAAGATAGCTTTGGAGGGAGCAAATGTAATTTATAAGCGTGATGTTGGAGTAAGTATCTTAACTTTGGTATGTGTACTATATAGTCTAATTTTAGAGTGTTGTAAGTGATGCTAAAATGTATCCATTCTACAGATAGTTTATGAGCAACTTTACCATGTGCTAGTTGTCCTGGATGCAGCAGTGAGCCCTGTAGAAGCGACCCCTCCTCACGTGGACATGACAGCTTTTGGAGTTATAGTACTTGTATTTGAGTCTTAGCAAAAAACTCATTGATTAGAGACATTTTATTGTTCTCTCAATTTCTTTCAACTAAAGAAAGGGACCTTTATAATTTCATGTGTATTTATTTAAATATATTCAATTATAATTATATTTGAATGATACCCTAACATATATTGTAATTTTTGTATTACAATATTAATTGTCATACCCCTCATTAGTTAGTCAAGATAAATGATTTTCTTTCGTAATAAACTGCTGAAAATAATATGGTTCAGGTCTTAAACCTAGACATCTTACATTTTAGTTTTTGTTAAACCTGTAATATTTTAAAGCCTTAATATTAATAAGTATAATAATAATAAAACCTTAATGTTTTGAGATTGTTATAAATGACAATGGGTACTTATTTGGCTTTTATAAACCAAAGATTGATGAAATAGATATATTTTATACATTACGAAAATTAAGGATGTGTCTGAAGGCTCTATTTAGCTCTAAAAATTAGATGCCAGTATATCTATGTAAATTGTCATTAGTTCTTGTACTAGAAACGAAGTAAAAATGAATTAGATTCAATTAGAATTTTCAGTGACCTACAATTAAAGATTTCCAAGTTCATCAGTAATACCGTCTTTCCTTTAAAAAAAGGAATAAATATTTTTGCTAAAAAGTTTAGAGAGGAATATGCCTAACACTGCTTTGCTACTTTAGCATAACATATGGAAAGGAAGTAGTTTTTTTGGCTTTTTTTTTTTTTTTTTAGAAAGATTAATTGAAAAATCTGAGTTGATACACAAACTGGTGGTGAGAGAATCTAGTGGTTCTCAGTCACTTGTATATGCAATTTTATGATGTATTTTAGTTCAGATTTTATTTTCACCTTTGGTAAATTTTGAGTCTCCCTAGATGTAATAGTTTTCTAGTTTGATAGTATGACATGTGAGACATATGACAGAGAAATGGAAGAACTCAAAATGTGACAAAAGTTTTAAGAAGAAATGCCCAATTGATTTATATGTTATATTATTCAGTAAATATCTCTTTCTTACATATAATGAGCGTATAATAAATATTTCCACAAATGAAAAATTGCAATGAAAATTTGAATTTACATATTATTTTAGAGTTTAGTCCTTGATCTGTTTATACTCACTTGGTAGGTTATTTCATTCCAACCCATAGCTTTAAATAAATGCCTTTCACATCTAAGGAATCTCAAATTGTATCTCCAGCTTCAACATTTGTCCTTCCCTTGAGATTTCCATGTTGAATTTGAGTATGTAATAAACATTTCAACTGTAAGATACCATATAAAGTAGTATTGGGTGCCATGAAGCAGAACAAACCAGAGTTATGAATTGGAGAGCAATAGGGATGGGTGTTTCAGTGGAATGGTCAAGGAAGGCCTCTTTATAGAGGTGACACCTGATGAGAGACCTGAATGGAATGAAAATAATGAGGAGGGAATATTCCTGATGAAAGTAGCAGCTACTGCGAAGCTCCTGAGCCATGAACAAGTTTGGCATGTGTGAGGATCTAAGCAAATTCCAGTTAAGTGACTGGAGTGGAATGAGAGTTGAAATGTTTATGCACTTGTGGTACATTGATTTCAAGTATATGGTAAGAGATTTATGTAGATATTGTATTTTTAATTAATTAAATGTCCTTTGGGTTTATATGTTCCTTGTGATCAGCATTGTACTTGATTTCGGAATGAGTGACTTGGAGAACAGTTATTTCAGTGTTGGATAAGCTTGTAGTATTTGGACATTAACATGGCTACATAGAACAGAACCATATGTAAAAATTAATGCTTATTAGGTAATCAGATTTTTTTTGTTTTCAGAAAGTATTAATGAAGCTTAGAAAACCTAGAATTACAGCTACAATTTGGTCCTCAGGAAAAATTATTTGCACTGGAGCAACAAGGTAAATATTACTTGGGTTTTTAATTTTTGTTTTTTACTTATTCCCTCATGGAAAGGACATTTTCCTAGACTTACGTGAAAAATTATATGTAAAGTTTATTATGTTCCTCAGTATAAAATTTATTTCCTGTGTAACTGATCATCTTTTTCTTTCCTTAAAACCATAGTGAAGAAGAAGCTAAATTTGGTGCCAGACGTTTAGCCCGCAGTCTGCAGAAACTAGGTTTTCAGGTAAATTCCAAAAAGTTATCCAAACCACAAACATGCAAGGATTTATTTTTGTGAAATTAAAAAATTTTAATGTAATAGACTACAGAAATCACCACAGAAACTCTTCTTAATGGTTGAATTTTTTCTAGGTTTTTTTTTGTTTTTGTTTTTTATATGCTGGCCTTCAGTATGAAAATGAGTAGCAAAACTTGCCTGTGGGTATTTGTAAGAGATCCTAGCTTTGTCCCAAATTCCTTTCCCATAGAGAGATTTGTTTCTATACAGATTAATTTCTTTTTCAACTCTTAGTTTTTTCACTTCTCACCAATAAAAAAAAAAAAAAAAGGTTTTCGGTCATCTCACAAATGCCAGATCAGGATGATGAGTAGAGAGCTGTAGAGTCCTGTTGACACGGACACACAGGTTGGCAGGCTCTCGCACTTGTAACGTGACTATCGGGCACGTCAGCTTTATCACATATAATTCTGTAGAAGTATACCTTCGAATAAAGTGATTACATGTTACAGAATTGCTGGGTCACCTGCAAATGATGAGTAAATGAAAAATAAAGATGAGATGTGGTCCCTGAAGAGGAGGGTGAGACTATTTGGGATTTAGATCAGTTTGTGGAAACAGGGATGGGAGGTTGAGTTTCTCTCTGATGACTCAGTCTCTGAAGTAGAAGTTGATAGAACATACTGAGCTGCTCTTGGGGCATGGGGTTTGGTGCTTAAGGAGAGTGGCAGAGTACAGAGAGCCTTGACGTGTACCTGGATTCGAGGGTAGTGCTACTTTGCAGTTTCCTCGCTTTCTGCAGCTGCATTGTGCAAGTACTGAGTTGGAGGATAGTTAGCTCATCTACAATTGTGATTTTAGGAGGAATGTTTGAAAAGATAATGAAATGAAATGATTTAAGATGGTGGGAGTGGCTGAAGTAATTAAGAGAACATTGTTTTCAACCTTGGTGCTTCTTTTCTCATCATAACTAATTAGAAGTGAGAGAAATCCCAATTAGTTAAAAGCATTATTTTATCACTCTATCCCCCAAGAGAAAATAAACATCTAACTAAACTCACAGAAATGTCATGTTACCCTAATGTATATGAGAAAAACATCTGATCTTTGGAGCCTAATGTACACTCTATTTATTGACTTTTTAAGGTGACATCTTTTCCATTTTGATTCTTTAGAAGGAGAACGCTGCTTTAATTTTTTTTTCTCACCATTCTCTCTCCTTTCCCAATAGTTTTAAATATCTCATTTAAAGTATCAAAAAGTTAAACTAAACATAAGATTCAAAAGACCCTGAATGTACCGTTTTAATCATGCAAATATCTCAGGTTTTAATTTTTTAATGAAGTTTTTGAGCTTTTTTCTTTCATTCAATTATAGCTTTTAATACTAAGCAACTTCTAAAGATATTACAACTATTATGTACCCATAATAATTAAAAAACAATTTTAAAAAATAGCTTAATACTAAATCCATGCTTAAGATGTTTCTGTTTTATCTTGTTTCCACTAAATTATTAAGGATTGCTATGATGAGCAGATTTTTTTGTTTCAAAATAAATTCATTGCGTTTTACTTCTTTCCTAAAGGTAATCTTTACAGATTTTAAGGTTGTTAACGTTTTGGCGGTGTGTAACATGCCATTTGAAATCCGTTTGCCAGAATTCACAAAGAACAATAGACCTCATGCCAGGTAGGTCTTTGAAGAATCAAGATAACTTAGCAAATTTAAAATTACTAGTCAGGCTATAATTATTTATATTAATTGTGGCTTTTTTTGTATAGTTATGAACCTGAACTTCATCCTGCTGTGTGCTATCGGATAAAGTCTCTAAGAGCTACATTACAGATTTTTTCAACAGGAAGTATCACAGTAACAGGTATTCTATAATATCAAAACAAAACTTGGCAGTTACAGATTGAACAATATAAGAAATGCCCATACCAAGATAGTCATAACGTCTAATTTGTCCCTTTTAGTCACTTCTGCCCTTTAAGGGGAACCAGTCTCCTGACTTTTACCACTGTAGATTACTTTTACTTGTTTTTGTACTATTTGTAAGTCTTATATATACTATTTTGTGTCTGTCTTTTACTCATCATTATCTTAGTGAGATTCATTCATATTGTTCCATGTAGGTACATGTAGATCATTCATTCTCATTGCTGTATAGTATCCAGTGTGTGAATGTACTGTCGAAAGGCATTTGAGTAGTTTCCAGTTTGGAGCTGTTAAGAAAATTCCATATATCCATTGTATGATTTTTTTTAAATTTATGATATCTTGCATTTAAAATACCCACAAGAAACTTATTTTATGAACGTCACAATGGTTTTACATTAGCAAAATATTCAAATATAATTGGTACCTTTTTGTTATGTTATATGTGTATTTTGTTGTATCTTTTGAATCTTTAAGTATTTGGAAGGGGTGATTTCAGAAGACTGGGCATACCTGTCAAAGGGTAGCATTAGCATGTAGTATGATTTTTAAAGGTACTGTTATTACAAATTGTACAGAGGCATTGTTTGGGAGTCAAGCGCAACCTTAGACAAAACTGAGTTAAGGGAAGTTTCTTTAGTGTCTTTGAGTTTTGCTTTTTATTTGTTCAGTCCTTAGAGGAGAATAATACTTTTTGAGAACCTTTAGATTTTCAACAAATAAGCTTTAGTTTTGACTCATCCTATGAGTTTCTCCATCTTCCTTGGAGACTTTCAAAGCCTGTTGCCAGGATCCCACCTGAATCTTAAAAATAGGGAAGTGGGGAGCAAGTCTATTTGTTCCCTTCTTTCAACTATCTGTTTCCACACTTTGGAGCTTGGACATCTGAGAGGCCTCAAAGTCTATTGAATAGTCCCCAATAAGTGTAGAATAAAATGGTACATATGTAAAAATCTGTATTTATTGAGTTAATGGATAATTAAACAACACAATAAAAAACTGAAGAAGATAATTGACCTGGTTAAGTAGAATACACTATTTACATCTGGAATATCCTAGAAAATGTTAACAATTCAATGAGCACATACTGAGTGGTTCCATGGTGAGTAAGCACTGTCCTTTGTGGAGAGGGGTAAGGTGAGTCAGGAAGGAGCCAACCCAAGTTAGGATGCGGGCAGGACCTTCAAAGCATTCACAGTGGGTAGATATGTAAGTTTTCAGGATCTTTGAAAGAAGTGTGTATTAATGAAACCATTTTTATTCAAAATAAATTTTTTGAACATATTTTTCATTGCCCTTTTTTATGTTTCTTCTTAGCTGTTTAAATGAAAGATTACGCTTTTAAAAAGTTGTTCTGTAGTTAAATGGATTAATTCAAATGTAGGGTCACCTCACTGTCTTGTACCTTTTTCCCCCCACCCCCTATTGACTTGGGTAAGCTCTGAGGGTGAAATGACCAGATTTTAAATAAACGTGTGGATACTAAGAGTTAGAGTAAATCGTAGTGGGGAAGCAGTAATAGTAAATTTGTGGGGATTTTTAGACCGTGTAGTTTTTTTTTTTTTTAAATCCTTTTATTTATTTTTTTTATTCCAGCATATTATGGGGGTACAGATGATTAGGTTACGTATGATGCCCTTGCCCTCCCTCCCCCCCAAGTCCGAGCTTCAAGTGTGTCCATTCCTCCAGAGGTGCGCATCGCACTCGTTGTTCGTGCATATAGACTATGTAGTTTAAAACAGCCCTCTGGTTTCCCACTGTTTGGGTAGCAGCTTTGTCTCACTCTTCTGGGTTCCTCCAGACCCCTGCAAGCCTCGGTTGTAGCCTAACCAAAAGCCAGACAACAGCGATGAAAAGGGCAGTGATTGTCCAGTCCCATTTCTTACTCCTTCCTTTCATACATGTTATATTACAGTGCTTTTTATTCTCCTCATGAGAGTTTGTATGCAGTTTCTTACACTCTCTGTTCAAACTGGTGCCCTAAAATAAAATGAATAACATTATTTTGTCTTTCAGATTTCCTTTGTCTAGAAAAAATTTATATTCTTTTGGTTCTTATTATGACTATGTGTATAATTATGTAAGCGTAGAATTTTTTAAACAATTAATTTGATATTCTAAACTACCTAAATATTTGTAATTCTGAGAAATCAGTTTTTCCTAGTGCTCCCCTTTTCAACTCTTCTCACTCCTTCCTCCATTGTGTTTGTTACAGGGCCCAACGTAAAGGCTGTTGCTACTGCTGTGGAACAGATTTACCCATTTGTGTTTGAAAGCAGGAAAGAAATTTTATAATTCATCATTTAATTGGTTAGAATCTCTAACTGAGCACCTTTTAAAACCTGCTGCACATTGGACTCAAAACAAAAGGAAAACTGGACCAACGGTAATTGAGGAAATAGACTCTTTTATTCATTCACGGCTACAGTGTAAGCTCCAGTCCCTTTGGATTTTATTCCAAACCTTGCTGTAATATAAAAAGGAAGTTTACAAGACATGACATTGCTGCTTTTACAAAAGGACATTCTATTTATTTTCGCAGTAATTCTCATGTCCCCATAAGCAGAGCTGTCACAGTGTGCACTACCTTAGATTGTTTTGTTGTTGTCATTGTTATTTTTTTCCAGTTTGAGCTAATGTGTTTTATTTGTGAATAGTCTTTTACATTTTTGTATGCTGAATATGGGCACCAAAGAACCTGTAAAAGTTATCTTTTTCAATTGAATGTGCACAAATAAAAGTTTGGAAAAGATCTCTCTTCATATCCATTCTATAACTTTTATTCCCCATTTTCTATTTTAACAAAAATTGTATTTGTAATTCTTTTTTTTTTAATCTATGCAAGCTTAGACTTTGGCTAAAGTGTGTTGGCTTCTTTTTGAAGTGTATTTTGTGTGTGCGTGTGTGTGTGTGTGTGTATATATATATATATATATATACCACATGTGTATAGTATCTTTTAATGCTCTGTTACCAAATATCAAATAGGAATTTTTTTCATGCAGATTAGAAATAAAAATGTGTATATAAATTCTAGAAAAACAGAGTAGAACTTTATAGATAAAGAATAATGTTTTATGTTGCTAATTTAATATGATAGAAAATGTTAAGTCACTTTTAAAAGTGAAAGAAATTGTAGTTTTAAAAAGAGAATCCTCTTACCCACTAGATGGACGTGAGAAAGAAGCTCTGATGGCTTGTGCCTCATTTGGACCTTTGTTATTCTGCAAAGACTCAACAGCTATAGTTGTAGGCAAGTGGTTGAGGTTCTTGACTCATTCATCTTAGGTTGGTGCTCAAGGCTGTACTAAGAGTCTTGTCAGAAGCTGATAACATTGTGCTGTTTTAACAAGAAGTGCCCACAAGTTGCCTCTGTGCCATAGTATAATTATAATACAGTTCCACTTGAACTTGAAAGCCATTTTGTGAGATATGTCTTTCCCCTTGCTGTGTCTTATTTAATGGAGCTAAAGAGTGAGTATTCAGTGTATGGGATTGCTACTCTTACAGTTACAATAAATGTGTATTTATGAAACAGTATCTGTGGCTCACCCTTGAGCCTGGGAGTGGTGACACAGGATCAAGCTGCAGTCATGCTCTACCACTTAGGCTTAGGAGTTTAGTGTAACCAACAGTGATTTTACTAGAAATAAAGCTGAGTGGAGAGTCAGATTAGCTTCTCAGGAGAAACTTAAGAGAGACAATATTCCAACATCATTTTCCACGAAAACCTGAATTTCCAAAAGGTTTTGAAACCTTTGTGAAAAATGGCAACATCTTAACCTCCATATATAGTACCATATATAAAATCTTTCCTTACCATATTGTAAAATCTTGAAAACCTAGCTTAAGCACTGCACTGAACTGTGTATATTATTTTGTGTTTATCTTCTTTCTTCTCAATGCCTTCCCTTACCCTGCCTCTCACTCCCTCCAAAGTAGGGGGCAGAGGCTAATTTTTGTATTTTCTTTCTTATGAAAGATTTCATTGTGATTTTTAGACTTTAATTTTTCTTTTTTTTTTTTAGTTTGTGTTTATTTGGTTCATTTTAAGATCTAGTAGGATAGCTAAACTCATAAATACAGAGAATAAAAATTAGATGAAAGAATTATAGGCAGACTTTTGTAAAAATTTGAGATTTTTCACTTAGTTTTAATTAATAATAATAAGTAACCTCTTGTTTTGCAGTTTTCACAAAGAAAGATACAATAGGGGGAAAAACATGATTATATAGCCAAGGTGCAGATCCAGATGATATAACATTTTCAGTATTTGGATGACTTGAAAACTGAGCAGATCAATAGCTCATTGAAGTGTTTTGTCTGAAAAGGTCAGGGGAAAGACAGTCTGACCAGGTCTGTTTTCGGGGCTGCCAAGCCCCACCTTGCAAAGTGTCCATGGGTAATCCACTAAACTTAACAAAGCTGGGAAGAAATGAGTGTGTCTGATGTCTTCTGCTGGCTTTCCACAAGTACTGTAAATTTTTTTTTATAAATAAAAACTGTGAATATATGCGTACAAATTATAAGTATCCCCCCTTTTATTTTCAAAAATCAAAAAGCTTGAATTGGTATGGGGCAATGAGAATTGGGTAAAAATCAGTTTGAAGACAAAATTGTTTAGTTACAGACTCAGGATAATAAAAGAAAAATAGAAGAGCATGATTTAAAATACTGAAGTTGAGGTCACTGGTAATAAACCAGCTAGGTTGATAAACAATTTCCTGCCCATTTACAGTGAATGGCTAAACCAAGAAATAGCTGTTTGAACTTCAAAGGAAACATGGAACGGTTTTGTTAAATATCATACCATCTGTGATGTTTGGCAAAGAAAAACAATTCATATTGATAACCTGTCTTGATTTTTAAAAAAAAAATCTTGGCCTGTAATTCATAATAAATTTCTTTCTTTTTCCACGCCATAGCAAGGTTTCAGGGAGGCACATCTCACACAAGAGCCTGAAAACCCAATCATCACACTTAGGAACTGCAAAAGGATCGTGATAAATTTCTTAAACTGATCCTCTGCAGAATACATTTTCCCTTCTCTTTCCAAAACAAAACAGCAATGCTCTAACTTGCATATGAAATGTACCATGATAGAATTAAGATCTCAAATCTCCTTTTCCTTTAGCTTCCCCTGCCAATTTTAACTTAGATAATACATTTCAGAACCAGGACTTTTAGTCATTCTCCTGAGTCTCTTATGTTACGTAGATTTATATAGTCTTTTCACTTTGTTATAAGGGAATGTCGTGGATCATGTACCCTTGTTTCAAACTGGGACAGTTCGTTAAAGAACAGTAGGAAAATTCCAAGCTAAATAAAATGGAGTTTTGGCTTTAGGATTCTCTTTCTTCAGGTTAATCATTTTTTAAAATTCTTTTTCAAGTTATGCTTTAAGTTTTTTGTGTGTCTTTCATAGCTTGTAATATTAGTAATTTAATGGGTTACTACTTAAGTGCTTTAAGATTCTTTATTGTGGATTTTCTGTCATCATATCCAAATTCTATTGGTAAAATGTCTTACTAAGTCTTAAAAATCAACTGGAGAAATATGGAAGAGAACAATTCATCTTTGTGTGGGTGAAAATCCATGTTGCTGGTACAGGTGTCCATCAATATGTTTCATCACAGTGAAGAACATAGGAAATTGTCTTTATGTGTGAATGTCATTTATTACAATGTCTGCAGTCATCTGAAAGTCGCATCAATTATAGCCTGTGTGCCATAACCTGAGGTAGTGATATTCCTGAGGAGTGCGAAAAATTGCAGGAAATTGGATTACTATAAGTTGTCATGAAAACCTTACAATGAGAGGATTTTTATAGGCTCGACTTAATAACTTAAACCTAATTGCTTAGAGATTTAGATAAATAACCTAATGGCCTGACTCCTTTTCTAATGTTTTACTAACAACTATTTCTAAATAAATATGGTCCCAGGATTTTTAAATTGTCTTTGATATTCATTTAAAATATGGAAAAATGGTTACTTTTCTCAACTATTGCAAAGTCGTTTTTTAAAGATCTTTTACAATATTAACATGAAACTCATAAAAAGATATTTTGCATTAAATTCTAGATCATACTTCATAAAATAAGCTTGTATAATCTGTGTACTTGTTGAACTGTAACTAGGAATGATCACTAAAATCCTAGCCAGTATCTGCTTCTAATCTAGATAGAAAATCTGTGCAATTAAATTGTCCACACTGTGTGTCCTGGTTCTTTTTTTACACAAGACACAGTCCAAGTAGTGTCTTAGTAGGCAAAAACTGTAAGCCTGTGTCCAGACAACTTGTGTCTGAATAATAAAGCAGCACTGGCCTCCATACATACTTAGCTTAAGGCAAAGGTCGATCTCACCACTAGGACTTAAGTCTTTTCAAAGGCTGCTCTGTCAAAAAAGGTAGAAAGTATTGAACCATGCAGTATGTTTTTTTTTTTAACCCAATAACCTGCTCAGAATCAAAAAGAGATCACTTAGAGATACAAGGTCTTATATAGCTCATCTACCTTTTGAGATTCCTTTTGGAGAAGAAAGGGTTAAAGAGTTTTTGTTTATATAATTTCAGGGTGTCCTTTTAAAACTAGCTCCATGACACTGAAGAGAGAACACACAGGAGTAGCAACTATGCATTGGTCCAAAGACACCCTACTAAGTGTTGTGACACTGTATCCGTGCTCGTAAGGTGTTGAGGCTGTTAGGTCTCTGGAGAGAGCTGCCTGGGTTGTTCCCCAGCACACAGCTTGTTGCACTCCAAGAGCTGCTCTTGTGCTTTTCCTTTTTGAAGCTGTGTGGGCACTAATTCTTCTTGGTGATGACTCATAAAACAAATGTTGTTCTTCACATAGTTCCTGAAAGAGGAAAAAGCACTAATGAGAATGTCATTCTTGGTTTACAATTCTTGGAAAAAATGCGCAGGCTATTAGTTTTAAAATCACCCTGGGGTTTTAATGTTTTAGCTGTGGAACAAAGACTTTGACTGTGAAGCCTGATGTCTGATGAAACTCAGTATACCACAGAACTTGGGGCAACCTCATGCAAAGGGTGAGGTGGGGTGTCCTCTCAGAGCACAATCACAGCAGTCCTCTGCGGGGAAGTTTTCCAGGGACAGTATTACATACAGAGAGCTAGTGGAGATTTTATCCCAGATCCTATTTTATTTTTTTCCATTTTTCAACTCTACCGGAATACCTCTGTTTACATCTACATGTTCTGCCTTTTGCACTAGACCCTTGCTCCTGCATTAACAAATTCTCTTCAGGATTATTCCCATCAGCATCAAAATATACTATAGTATTTTACCTTTATTTTAAAAAGAGAGGGTCACCTTTGAACCTCCCTCCCTTTTCAGATATCTTTTTTTCTGTAATTTAACCAATTAATTGCATGTGTAAATGGTGTGAATGGATAAAGACTGGTCGAATGGTTGAATGGATACTCTGCTTTCAAGCAGCGTAGTTACATTTTAGTGGAGGAGACGGCACAGAATTTGAAGTGGTAAAAGTGCTAATGAGAAAGTAAACAGGAAAATGGGGGAATGATTTAATTGGGTGGAGGGGGACTATCATACAGGCGGCTAAAGAGGTGACATTTGATCAGAAACTGGAATAAAGTTAGGGAAGGAGCCATCTGAAGAATTTCAGAGAACTGAGAAGTGGGGTAGGGAAATGGATTGGTACCTGGAGGGAATTAGAGGTTTGGGGAGATATTTCTTTTTAGGATGGAAAATACTGCAGCTCTGTGTGTGTGTGTGTGTGTGTGTGTGTGTGTGTGTGTGTGTGTGTTACATTACTCCCATAGAAGGGAGAAATTGATGGTACACAAATGGTAACTTTGCCCTTCGCAACAAGGCAGAGTATGTGGGCATGGATGTACATAGGTTAGTAAATCTTATGGCAGGAGGATGAGATGGTCTCTTAATTTCTGTTTTCTCAGTGAACTATAAAAAGAAAAATTATTGACAGAATGAGGAAGTGGAGGAAGGAAGTGCTGGAGGCTTGAGGAGAGTATAGGTGGGAAGTAATCATCCTGGAAAGTTAGGAACGTCAACTCACCAGGGACCTGGTCAATTACAGGGCATTCCTACAGACCTACTTGAGATTTATGTTGTAAATTTAAAATAAGACTGCTCAGCATAGTTGCATGTTTTCTTCAACTGCATTTAGCTCCACAGATGCAGGGATAAAATAAGCAAAGAGTTGGTTTGATCAGAGTTAAGGTTTGCCTGAATGTTGAGGGGGCGGCGTGTGAAGGGAGAAGGGGCCGGGAAAAGAATGGATTTGGTGATGGTCCATGGAATCTAGGCAGGTTAAGAAAGGAAGTGAGAATGTGGGTGACCCATACTCAGTGGCTTCCAGGGCCTGGTGGGACTGAAGATTTGTTGACGTGCAGGTACTCAACAACGAGGGTTGGAGAGAAGAGTGGTCAGAGGGTGGGATGCTTTCGAACGGAGCAGTGATTGGTGGCAGCAGTCTAGGGTGTGACCATCCCATCTGTCTGCTCCCCTTCACAGCACAGCTTCTTTAAGGAGTGGACTGTGGCTGATGTCTTCACTTCCATTCTCTCCGCAGACTCATCAGTCTGTCCTCTCCACTAAGACCAAGTTGGCCACACCTATGGTCACCTCCCACCTTCCTGTAGCACTTCTGGCTTCTCCCCAGCCTCACTGTTGGCTCCTTTTCAGTCCTTGTTGACACTCCCTCTCCTGTGCTTGATCTCTAAACTTTGGCATATCCAGGCCCTGGACCTCACCCCGGTCTCTCTGCTCTCTGACCAGACGATCCCATCTGGCTCCGTGACTTAACCACTTACAAGCTGCTGACCACCTGCTGGGTTTGACTCTAACCTCGAGAGAGAGTCTCCAAAATTTCAGACTTCCATATCCAACTGCCTACTAATAATGTATCCATTCGATGTCTAAAGGACACCTCAAAATTAATATCTTCAGGACAGAGCTCTGTTATCTCTCAAGCCCTGGACCTCGTCCTCTTTCAAGTGTCTACATCTCACCATCCATCCAGTTTCTCAAGCTAAAACTTTTGGTGTCATCCTGACTACTTCATTGCCTCACTTCTGTATCCAGTTCATTCTTGTATTCATCCATTCAACAGTGAGCTTCAGTTATATGCCAAAGAACTGTGGGAAAACAACAAAATTCCCTGCCTTCAAGGAATTCAAATGTACTAGGAAGGCTAGGCGCAGTGGCTCATGTCAGTAATCCTAGCACTCTGGGAGGCCAAGGCTGGAGGACGCTTGAGCTCAGAGTTAGAGACCAGCCTGAGCAAGAGCGAGACCCCATCTCTACTAAAAATAGAAAAAATTAGCCAGGCATGGTGGCGCGTGCCTGTAGTCCCAGCTACTTGGGAGGCTGAGGCAGGAGGATCGCTTGAGCCCAGCAATTGGAGGTTGCTGTGAGCTAGGCTGATGCCACTGTACTCTAGCCTGGGCGACAGAGCAAGACTGTCTAAAAAAAAAGAAAAAAAAATGTGGTATGTACATACAATGGAATACTATTCGTCCTTTAAAAAGAAAGCAGTCTTGCTATAGGAGAGGGAAATCAATTCCTCTACCCATGTTAGATTCTCTTAGGCTGACAAAAGACAGACTAACAAGTGAAAAACAAATAGAAGTTTATTTACATGGGTGTCACCTGTGTGATACATAGGAGTACCAAGAGATGAGTAACTCAAAGTTTTATCTTTAGCAAAGAAACAATAAATTTTTAGAGAAGTGACAAAGGAAAAAGACATGAGTGTCTAGGGGTGGCAAATTGTGGGAAGGCGAATAGATAGATGGGAAAGGAATAGTGGAAAAGGCTAC
>NW_012156173.1:3872996-3878575 GCF_000956105.1 Propithecus coquereli
TGAGGTTGCTGTGAGCTAGGCTGACGCCACGGCACTTGCCCAGGCAACAGAGTGAGACTTTGTCTCAAAAAAAAAAAAAAGATGTAGTGGGAAGAGACAGACAGTAAACCAAGTAAAGTATAGTGTTTCAGCTTTGTTTAAAATGAAATAAAAATTAGCTGGGCATGGTGACGGACACCTGCAATCCCAGCTACTCTGGAGGCTGAGGTGGGAGGATCCCTTGAGTCCAGGAGTTGAGGCTACAGTGAGCTAAAATCATGCCACTGCACTCCAGCCTGGGCAACAGAGCGAGACTCTGTCTCTAAAAATAATAATAAATTTTTTTAAAAATAGGGTAACATGAAGAGTCTGAAGGAGATGAAGGTGTGAGACAGGTTGCTATATAGGGGAAGAGAACGTCAGACAGAGAAAACAAGTGCCAAGACAGAGTCTTGAGCGTGCCTGGTGTGTCTGGGATGCTGGTTTGGGCCTGTGTGGCTGTGAGAGTAGAGTGGGGAGAGAAGTAGGATGTGCAGGGCTGCAAGGACATCAGGGCGCTGGATGGAGAGCCACTGCAGAGTGTGAGCAAAGGGATGCCTTGATCTCATTTAAAGGGATCACTCTGGCTGCCGTGTAGAAAATAGACTGGAGAGGTGCAAGGGTGGAACGGGGACCAGGTAGGGGGCTGCTGCAGTAATACAGGAGGGAGATCACGGTGACTCAGATCAGGGTAGCAGTGAAGGTGGCCGGGCTCTGGATGTATTTGGAAGTAAGAGCCCACACACCTTCCTGATAGATTGAAAGTGGGTGTGAGAGAAAGAGGGTCGGGGAAGACTCTAGGGTTTATGGCCATAGCAAATGGAAGGATAATGTTGGCATCCACTGAGGTGGATAAGACTGCGAGTAGAGTAGGTCGGGGGACATCACAGGTTCAATTTAGGACATGCTAAGCTTGAGATATCAGACATTTGAAAAGAGATGTAGAGAAAGCAGTTGAATAGACAAGCCTCCAACTCAGGAGAGATGTCTAAGCTTGAGATGTGAACTTCAGAGTCACTGGCATATAGATGACATAAAAGCCGCTGAGCATGGCAGAGAAGTGGTCGGAGGACCGGGCTCTGGGGCGTGCCTACTTTGAGGTAGGAGACAGCCAGGAGGTGGGTCCTTACGGGCAGTGAAGTGTCAGTATTTGGGGAAGGAGGGCAGACGGTGAGGATAGTCTAGGGTAGTCTGAGGTGAGGAATGAGAATTGACCACAGGGCTTGGCAACATGAGGTAACTGGGACATCGGAGCAATCTCAGGAGAGTGGTGGCCCCGAAAGTCTCACCGGAGCAGGTTCATGAGAGAGTGGGAAGAGCAGAAGCGGCACCAATGACAGTGAGCACAGACAACTCTTTAGAAGAACTTTACTATAAACAGTAACAGAAAAATAGGGCAAGAGCTGGAAAGAAAAATGGCACCAAAAGACCTCTTTAAAAACAAAAAACAGCTGGGGGAAGAGTCACAGCAGGTTTCTATGCCGATAAGAGGTAGCAGTAAAACTATGGATGATGCAGGGCTGAGCAGGGAGAGCTGTTGGAGAAGGTGCTGGAGCCGGGAGCGAGGAGGGAGGGCGGGGAGGGGTTGGCCTCGCACAGGAATGGCGGAGTTCATGCCTGGTCCCGGAGGGAGGTGGTGTATTTGGATGCAATTACGATGTGCATGCTGATGTGGAAGGTGGTGAAAGTTCCCTCGTGATTGTGTCCATTTTTTCTGAAGTCAGAAGCAAGGCCAGTGGTGGGGAGTGAGGAGGTGCAGAGGTTTCCAGAGAAAGAAGGTGCTATTGACCAGTTGTCCAGGAGAGAGGTAATGGGCTAGGACATGTGTGACTGCCAGGCAGCATCGAGGGCCACTTGATGACAAAACGAGACGTAGCTCTATGCTCACATGCTTTCTCAGCCTCCTGCAGCTGAGTGACTGCAGATGCTCACTCGGGCATGCCTTGAAGTGTCCATCAGATCATGTCACCGCCTCGTTAAAATCCCACAGTCACTCCTGCTGCATCTAGAATGAAACTCAGCTCTTCACTCAGCCTGCAAAGCCCTGCACGCTAGTCTTTACCTACTCGCTAACTCAGTCTCAATGATTGCAGCTTCCTGGACTTTGTTCCATTACTGGAACAGGTCAAGTGTGTTTCTGATGTAGCCTTTACACTAACTGTTCTCTCTGCCTGAATTCTTTTTCCTCCTATCTTCTCAGGGTTGGCACTTTATTATCACCCGGATTGTATCTGAAATGTTACAGTCCAGAATAACCTTCTCAGATCACCCAGTTGAAAGTGCCAAACTCCCCCCCACCAGTCACTATCTAATCAGCACGTTTGAACTCTCCTGGTAATTGTACTCAATGATAATGTTTAGAACTTAGATCAGTGCCTGGCATATAATAGATGCTCAATAAATACTTAGTGAATAAATGAATATAGATGAATGAATGAAGAAATGGCCACATCAAATTAACTACTAAAACTGAAAAGTAATTTAGGCCTCAGAACTAAAATATTTACCAAACATTAACTTGTTTATT
Organism: Propithecus coquereli; assembly: GCF_000956105.1. Lineage (NCBI taxonomy): Eukaryota > Metazoa > Chordata > Mammalia > Primates > Indriidae > Propithecus > Propithecus coquereli. Next base: position 3,875,542 of record NW_012156173.1, read on the forward strand.
ATTCTCTCCATTTGTACCCACTTAAACTGGGGGAAGGAGTAAAGAAAATCACAGCTGAAACAGCAACCATGGTGAACACCCCATTTGGAGTTTGTAGCCGGCCAGGCAGAAGTTCAAAATAAAATCCTTTCAAATCACATTACTACAGAAATCTTTTCTGACCTCTCAGCTGAGTCACTGTTTGTTTTATAAGAAACTTAACATCCTTGGAGGAGTATTTGTTTTCTCAGCTTTGTAGAAATAGGGGGTAAAAGATCCCAACTCCAAATATGACAGAGGAAAATGTTAAGCAATGCGTAGTATCCAGTTTGAAGTTAATCTGATATTATAAATAGTTTCCTTTCTTCTTAGAAACAGTCATTGAGATTTATACATCAAGACTGTTACCCTGGTGACAAAAGTTGATTCATTGTTTTATTAACTTCTAAATTCATAAGGACTCCCTTTACTGGCCAGTGTCTTTCCTCAGTCTTCAAGTTCACTGCGGCTTCTGTGTACTAGCAAGTTCCATGGGCTTTCTGCCGCCTCACATTTTCTTAACTAATTTGAAAACTTGTTTATTTTTTTGTCTTTTGTTTAACATACATACTTCAGATACACTTTGGTCAACTTACATAAGTCAGACTGCAGACATTTCCATTTTAAAAGCCTTTGCCAACCTGCTGCTTCAGCTAGCTCGCTAGTGTTGCATGGATAGGAGTTAACCAAGGTTTCTAAAGGCAACGTTTCTTTTCTGCCCTCAGTACTGGGCTTCCCCACAACACACACCCAGCTGATACTGCTGCTGCTGTAATGACTTTAAAGTGCAGAACTGCTTTGCCACCTCACCTTTTATAATACTCCGCACCAGTTTGTTCTTCAGGGCAAACCTTGCAGTATTCGTGTAGTCTCTCTAGGGGTTCACTGTACCTTTAGCTTTTGGTCTTCTCCTAATACGCAATTTATAACTTTCTTGAAGAGGGTCTGGATTTATTGAGTATTGCATGACTCAAAAGTAACAGAAATGTGATTCTTTGAAATACATTTCATAAGGCAGAATTTTACTAGTTGAGATTCTTTCCCCACCCCGAATTCTGAATTAATAAGTTTCGTTGAGTTTTAAATACCCACATCATAATGTTCTTAAGAAATATCTTACTCTGGAAGCCCACTGGATGGAAAGATTAGATTTTCATAGGTTCTGTCTTCAAAGTTTCTTTTTCTTTTTTTAGACAGGGTCTCACTCTGTTGCCCAGGCTAGAGTGTACTGGCATCATCATAGCTCACTGCAGCCTCAAACTCCTGGGCTCAAGTGATCCTCCTACCTCAGCCTCCCCAGTCACTGGGATTACACCACTCCCAGCTTCTGGTTTACAATTTGATACATTTTAATAACCCTCTATGAAAAATAAATTTGAAAGTTTCTTAATCTTAACTCATACGGAACACTCTGCTTTCAAGTTAGACTTCCTTAAGAGACTAAGTACAGTAGGGAATGATAGTAAAGTAGGCCCTTAGTTTCATTCAGTTAAATCATTACTACTCTTGCCCTTTGGTTAAGAATTTTAACAAAACTTTATTTTTAAAGGAATTTTGTTCCCTCAGTTATGAGATGGATAGTTTAAAGTGCACATACACTTTACTGTGAAGCCAGTGAAACAAGTTATCAAATCAAACAGTGGGTACTTTTTAATCATCTAGGAACCAATATAAAGGTAGGCATTATAGAGGTTACATAAGAAAGATGATGGGCAAAAAGCTTCCCTGGAAACTAAAACTTCATAACCTAGTTAAAGAGGTGAAACCACAAGGGTGCTAGCTAGGGCAGCACAGAAGAAAAGAGACTGGAAGATACTGAAAATCCAGGAGAAAGAAATGCTTTCCAGGGCTGGAGTTCCTCAGGGCTTCGGGGCCCAGGATTTGCCTTGACTCTTAAGGCATAAGGACATGGACCAAATCTTCAAAGATGACTATACCGGATGAACAGAGGGAGAAATAAGGAGAGAAGAGCCAGTAAGGGAGGAGGGGACCCAGGGAAGAAGACTGTTTCACAGGAGCTAAAAGAGAGAATTTCAAGAAAGAATAGGTGTGATAGATTAAATGTGCTCAAACATTCTTTGCCCTTCATCCCATCAAGAGGTTAAGTCTATTTCTTCAGCTCTTGAATCTGGGCTGGCCTTGGACTTGTGCTGACAGCAGGAAGCGGTGGAAATGATGTGCGAGCTCCAGAATGTCAACTCCACAAGGCCGTGCAGCTCCTGCCTTCACTCCGTGGATGCTGCCCGAGTCTGACTTGCGAGGGAGCCACATCGCGTCCCGCGGGAGAACTGAAGCTCCCCACTGCAGCCAGCACCTGCTGCCACCTGTGTGGTCACGTCCCATGTACCCATGGGCCCTCCTGCCGGTGTAGCTGCACAATTGAGCCCAGGTGAAGCAAGCAGAGGCACCACCCAGCCAAACCAAAGAATCACAGGACGTAGTAAGTTGTTTTACGCCGCTACAATCAGGAGGCTTTGCTATGCAGCAATAGATGATGGATGTGAAACAGGCATAAAGAAGGATGAGGAATGAAGGAAGATCCATAGATTTGGAAGTCGTTGGTGTCCTGCCATCTCAGTTTTGGAAAAGACCTGAATCTATCAGGAATGTTACCAATTTACAGATGGATACATTGGAGTTATCAAGTTCTGAGGCCACTAATGTTTTAGATCATATATTTCTAATTAATAGTCTCATTCAGATGATGTTCGCCGAGAAATCCAGTCACTGGGCTTCAACTTGCATAGAGCCAGGCAACGCGCTGATCAGGCCAGTGATGTATCCAGCCTTCCTGGCAATTATATTTCTCATTGTAAACGAATCATTTTCATTTTATTTTTATTTTTTTAAAAACAGTCTCATCTGTATCAAAAATTAGCCCTACAATTTGATATTTACCTTATGGCTTGAACTGAGAGACTTTCTCCCTGCTCTTTATATAGTAAAATATTTTTAAAATTTAAGCCATTTAAAAGTGTGTAGAACACAAAGTGAAAATTTTTCACAATCCTACTTA
>NW_012156173.1:3878815-3910602 GCF_000956105.1 Propithecus coquereli
AAATAAATATTATATTTTATATGTACTTATTACACTCCCTACCAGGATTAACAATTTGGCCAACGTAAATATAGATGCACACATATGCCTACCATCAATTCACCTGTCAGCTTTACTTTTCCTTCAGATAAAAGCCAAAGAATCACTATGCCCACAGTATCTGTTATCATACATTTCTCTCCAGTGTTTTGAAAGTATTTTTAAAAGAAAACCACAAACTGTAAAAATGTAGTTTGCTCCCATTATATTAAAACTCAAGAACAAGTATCCCTACATTTCTCAGTGAAATGATTTAATCCTAGGAAGAGTAACAAGTTCTCCTTCATTCCTAGCCCCTTGTGTCACCTCTTCCCCCAGGCCACGGCTTTGGCAGTTAAATCTACTAAAAGAAAAAGGAGTTTTCAGGGCCCAACTCTAAGTTAAATTGTTTCACTTTTAAGTTACATTTGTTTAAACACCTCTCCATGTGAAATTTATTTAACTAGTTTTCTAAATGTCTATTCATATAAGAAACTTTATCTTTCTTAACATTACCTTGAACATGCAATATTTAGAACAACTGTAGATGGTTAAGCCTAAGAATTTTTCTGCTAATCTTAGCTTTAGCAAGGTTTTAGGGCTCACAGACCTATAAGTCTGATAGACACGGAAGAGCTGAGGCCCAAGGTCCTAGCCCAGGGTGTCCCAGGACCTACTCAAAACCCCAAAGAAATCTCTTGTGTGGGGGACCCAGAGAGATGGAAGAGGTTCTGCGACGGTTACTAAACAGAGCTTTGAAAGTTTGGGCCATCCGCAGAGGCTCATGCCTGTAATCCTAGCACTCTGGGAGGCTGAGGCGGGAGGATTGCTTGAGGCCAGGTGGTCAAGACCAGACTGAGCAAAAGCAAGATCCGGTCTCTACAAAAAATAGAAAAATTAGCCAGGCATGGTGGCACATGCCTGTAGTCCCAGCTACTCCGAAGCCTGAGGCAAGAGAATCATGTGAGCACAGGAGTTTGAGGTTGCAGCGAGCTGTGATGATGCCACCGCACTGTAGCCCAGGCAACAGAGAGAGACTGTCTCAAAAAAAAAAAAGAAAGTTCACTTTTTGGAAAGCAATGGTTATTCAACTTCTTTAGCTGAATCACCCAAATTAAAGACAAGGCAAGGAAATCAGAATTATGCATTGAGACTGTGGTCCCCAACCCCTGGGCCGGCAGGCGAGCAAGGGAAGCTTCACCTGTGTTTACAGGAGCTCCCCATCGCTCCCATCACTGTCTGAGCTCCGCCTCCTCCCCCACCCCACAACCTGGTCCACAGAAAAATTGTCTTTCATGAAACTGGTCCCTGGTGCCAAAAAGGTTGGGATATGCATTTTGAGATATGCACCAAAGGGAATATCCTAAAATAATTTCAGATATTACTTAGCTGTATGTAACAGCTGCACTTTTGACCAAGGAGTATTGTTGAGAAACCAACGCACAGAATACTTACGCTTTTGCCAGCTCCATTGATATCTGTTCCAAAGAACATCCCTTTGTCTCAGGTATAAACACAATAACAAAAACCAGGGATGCTAAACTCATGATTGTATACATAAAGCACACCCAGGGCAGGCCAATAAGATCTATAAAGAACAAAAGAAATCGATTAGAAATGTGTTTTGTGTTGCTTTGATCCCATTTGTGAACAACCGCTTCTTAGGGCATATGTAAAGCTTTATGTATTTTCAGACATGGCAGTAGTGTCTAGGAAAGTAGGAATCACAAAGATTAAAATGTAGCAAGCTCTGAAAGATTTATTTTTACAAACTACCTCAGCTTTCTCTGGTAAAGTAAGTAGCAGTCTTGAAAGTATCACAATTTAAACCCAATGCTATCTTCTTGGTGGGCGTGACTTTTTCAAAATGGCAATGTGTCTCTATTAACATAAAAAAGCACATGCTCACTGCAAAAGAGAGTCTCAAACAACACAAAACACATAATGCAGAACCCTCCACAATTTCCCTCTTGGGAATCACCACTGTAGCAGTTCGGTTTCTATTTGGGGGACATTTTTAATGACATATTTGTACAGATGGACTTTTCTTGGAATGAGCTCACCCTTCCTTACTCCGATTTGAATATATCATTTCCTGTTGGCAATATTTCATCATTCTTAATAGCTGGCATTGTGTTTGTAGGGCTTCTTCCTGGGATCAGAGAAAAAAGTGATCGCGGGTCCAATGAAAGGCATCGACCTGCCAAGATGCATCATCAAGAAGCAGGATCTTCAAGATTCTGATGGATCTCACCTGTCAGCTTAGTTTTTCCTCTGACTACCTCTGGCCAAAAATACAGTCCCTCTGTAGTCACAAACCAAGATCAAGGTACACGAACTGGCAAGCAGTGGCCTTCAATGCTCTTGAGTCTGCCATTTGCATTGTGCCAGCCCCTGCATTAGCTGCAGAAGGTGCAGTGTGGCAGGGAGTGTGAGAAAGAAGCTGGCTCTTTTTGAACATAGGCTCAAAGCAACTGCAAGCAATATTTGCAAATAGCCCTTAACAACTGCCACCACAAATCACAGCTGGTCAGGCAGGAAAACTGAGCAGTTGTGTACTGAGGCAGTGTTTGTAAATGCATTGTGGATGGATCGAAGCATAGTGACTACTTGTCAGTGGATTGTGATGAGGTGCAGAGAAGCAGGAAGAAGGAACAGCTCTGCAGTTCTTCTGGCAATTTTAATTAAACTCCCATCTCTCTCTGCTTTTCTTGCTGCTGGCACAGGGTTTTGCTCAACTGATTGCTTAATAAAGTGTGTGTAGAATTGGGCCTTCTTTTCTCTCTGAAGCATAAAACCAGAAGATAGAAATTGTAAAAACTCCTAAAGGTCATCTCATCAAACTTGTCCCCAGTTCTGTGTGAGCACTTTCAGTCACAGGGAGCTCACCACTTCTTAAAGTCTCTCACTGCCTTGTGAGACAGCTCTATCAGTTAAAAAGTTATTTTTTACTTAGATCCCAAATCTGCCTTTCCGAGGTTCTGCTTTGTCCTTGACACACATCAAATCAGCTCTCCCCACCTCTTCTCCATGACAGCCATTGAAATATTTGGATGTACCTCATCCCTTCTCTGAGTATCCTCTTGTCTGATCAAACATTATGAACTGTCCCAACCATTCTTCACAGAGCACAGGTTACTGCCCTCCTTCGGTGAACACTGCAATCTTTAAACAACCCTCTCAAAATATTCTGCTCAGAGCTGAACACAATACTGCAGCTGTTTCATGACCACTGCAGAGGACATCTGTCTATCTGGAACAGTCTGCTTTTATTGATACAGCTGAAATTGCATTAAAATATTGGTATCCAAGGGCTCGCTGCCAAGTAGAACCTCACATCTTTTAGGTCTCTCTATCCCACACTTGGAAAATCGATCTTTGAAAATAAGTAGAAAATGTCAAGCATTCCAATTAAATGTCATCTAAATATTTTTAGATCATTCCAAGCTTTTTTTTTTTTTTTAGTGGATCTGTTTTCCTAACATTTGTTCTAGAAGCCCATGCAGAAGAATTTCTGAATTTTCATGAGCTCATCCAATATATTAGCTGGCCTTCCCAGAGATTTGTGTCATCTTTTTTTCATCCCTCATCATTTCCATTCTTTTATATCTCTTTCTCCATGCCAAACAGCAGATGGAGGGTGTGTGTGTGTGTGTGTGTGTGTGAGAGAGAGAGAGAGAGAGAAGAGGAAAGGCACATGTCTATGTGTGTGATCTGAGTAAGAGAGGTATGGACAATGCTAATGACCATTGCTTCCTTCAATCTTGGGCTGTTTCTAAATACGTAGGACATAAACATTTGAAAATTTTATATAAAAACCCAAACCATGCTTAATTAGCAACTCCAAAAGTTAATTTCCAAAAGTAAGTGTACTAAATATACATATGTATGTGTATGTGTGTATATATGTATATATGTGCATATATGTGTGTGGGTGTATTTATGCACATTTGTTTGAGTACACATCTACATTCCAAAATTAAATATATGAAGAATATATATATATATGAATGAAGGAACTGGGTCATTTGTTTCATAGAATTTTCCACAGTCTGGATTTTGTAGATTGTAATCATGATGCATGTCCCTCATATTTATGTGAAATAAAGAAAACCCAACTCACTGGCCAACTTTGGAGGATGCTAGAGAACCACTTTAACATTTTGAAGACTAGAAAGTAAAGAGAAAGTTTCAAGCACTTATCTTGCCTTTCTTATATGATCCACACTTCAGGGGAGCCAAACAGCTAAGGAGAAGAAATTTCTCTCTGGGGAGGTATTTCAGATGAAAATTTAGAAGGAGTGACATAATGAAAGTGCTGGGTCTGAGAAACGATCATCAAAGGAGGCCACCATGGCAAAGTGGGAGGCAGCCAGACCCGACGCACCCCCTGATGGCGGCACACACCTCCATCACCTGCAAAGGAGTTTGCCAGCAAACAAAATCGAAGTCTCCTCAAGCCCCTACCCGGATCTAAACAGCCATTTACAGGAAACACAAAGGACATGTAACCTGACTACAATCAACAAAATCCAGACTGGAAAATTGTATGAAGCAAATTATTTTTAATTTCACTAAAAATATAAGGTGGGGTGGGGGTGGCGGGGGGGAACGGAGATGAAGCCTACCAATTATGAGACATGTCAATCAATTGTAAATTATGTATTTGGGCTGTGATTCAAACAACGTATAAAAAATAATTATGAGACAATTGGAAGAATGTGAACACAGACTGGATATTTGATACTAAGGGATGATTAAGAATATTTTAGGTGTGATAATGATACTGTGTTATATTTGTTTAAATGTCTTATCTTTTAAAGGTCCACCCTGAAATTTTATAGACAAAGTGATATTACGTGTGGGATATGACGCAAAACAATTTGGTAGAGGGCAGAGTAGGTGGGGTTGTAAATAAATTAAGGTCGAGAACTGCTCGGGTTCAGTCACTGGCACATCAGGGGCGCGGCCATCTTCCTCCCTTCTGAGTGTGTTTGAAACCTTCCGCAGTGAAATGGTTTCTCCGTGGGTGTGCTTCCCTATGAGGACAAAAGACATTAGAGGAAAACAAAGAGATCTTACCGGTTACAGTCAAAAATGTCAGAGAGATGAGGAGATTGATGCCCCAGTTCATGCTAGAAGTTAAAGCCATGGCTCGTCCTCTAATGCCACCAGGAAAGATCTCGCTGAGCACCAGCCAGGGCACTGGAAGAAAGGGGAGAGTGGGTGGGGAACAGCCAAATTAGCAAAAACGCTTTGAATCTGAGGGCCACACTCTGATCTCTCTCCGCCTCATTCCGCCTGGACTTGCGGCTGGAGAGCAGGGCCATTTCCCACCTCAGCAGGATAGGACAGAAGACAGATGAGCTGTCTACCGCCACACTACCCTGAACACACCTGATCTCGTCTGATCTTGGAAGCTAAGCAGGGTCAGGCCTGGTTAGTACTGGGATGGGAGAAAAGGGATGTGCTTCCTCCGCACCTCCAGCCCAGGGAGAAAGGATTCAGGGGAAACACTAGGAGAGCCTGACCAAGGTCCCCACGCGTAGGGGGAGGGCCATGGAGTCCTGGTATCTGACACCAGCCTGAGAGATGCCAACAGCCGGGGCAGTGGTTGGAGCTACCTGCCTGGTAGCAAGAAGAAAATGAGCTTTGGGCAACTGCCAAGCACGGGAGCCTCAGAGCCAGAGCCGGCTGTGCCCGCCACAGGACTGTGCCCTGTCCTGTAACTTCCTTTCCCCCTGACCTTGGAGAAGTCAGAAATCACAGCTAATGACCTGGGGCGGGGACAGGAAGCCAGCTACTCTTTCTTCTTCCACTTGGGTTTCTAGCCTGAAGCAAGCTGAGTGGAGAGAAGTTCTAAATTAAATAGAGCTCCAAGATTTGATTATGGTACCAGACTAGATATTTGAATTTCTGGAAGGAGAGTCTTCTTGGCACCAAAATTGATCTGAGGACTTTTTGTTATCCGAGAGTGACAGGGAACATTACTGATGGGATTAGGAAGGGCAGTAGAGGAACAAATTAACTTGTCTTCTGCTCACAGCCTGTCAAACCCAGTTTGCCTGATAAAACAGCTACGAGTTCTTACTGCAGGCTGACTTCACAAACATCTTTACAACATTCTCTTACTGGATCCTTACAAAGCCCTACAAGGTAGGAACTATTACTGTCCCTCATTCATAGAAGAAGAAACTGAGCTTAGAAGAGTCACAACTTGCCAAGGTCACAGCGCTCATAAGTGACAAAGGTGGCATTCTCCGTGGCAGTCATTCTCTGGAACTCATGTTTTCTAATCACTGTGCCCTCTTGATAATGGCTCAATAAATATTTTTTAATTAATAAATAAATGTGAAGTGTAAGCGCTTTTGATTCTGTGGAAAGAAGGACTTAGGACCTGCCGCAGCCCTGCTGACTAATTTGGAAAGCCATCGTTGATATACCAACCAACGACCTAATCCTAGCCCAGAAGAGGGAATGGGAAGGAGACACTGGCCCCTCTGGCCAGCAACCACTTGGGCTGCCTATGTCGTAACCAAGAAGTCAGCTGTGCCTCTAACTTAATAATTTGCCCTTCGTGAAAGGATCACACTCTACAGAAAGACTATCTCCATGGAGTAAACTTGCTGTTTTAAAATAAGAAAAAATAAATTGAAGTGTAGAAGAAGACTGGAAAAATATTGTTTTTCTTGATTATCTTCTCCAAGTGAATCTATACAGGGTTACCTTTAAGGCATGGAAGACAAAAGCAACATATAATAATAAATTATTCTAATTAATGGGGAATTCAAAAATTGAATTCCAAATGTCCCACCCTCTCGCCTCACCTCCCTGCTCCCACCCTTCTCCACCCCAAGAGGCCTCCACTAGGTTCTTGCAGATTAAATCCTTGGTGGAATCACTCTTCTCTTAAGAAGACAAGTTTAGTGCTCGGGCAACCCTGTCTCAACCCTTGCGTGACTGAGGCCCAGCTCTCAGTAGAATGATATCTGTGTAATTCTGGTGAAGCCTTTGTAATGAAGACCTGTCCTTAGGCAAACACAAGAAAAAATTATACAAATCCCATTTTTAAACTAAATAATCTATGCCATAGACCAACCCCCCAATTCCCCTTCCTGCCATGGGCCTTTGACACGGTCAGATGGAGCTGAGAGTCCCTTATGATCTTTTGATCTAGTAGCCATAGGAGGAGGGGGAAAGGTATCCTTTCATTTTCCTTCAGTAGAGAAGTTAGCTCATGTTTTCCTGATCCACCTTCCACCCCCACCTCAACACCTCTCAAATCCCCTTCTTACCCTCCCCGCCTTTCATCACGGTGGCCTCTTGGAATTATTTGGTGGGGTGTTGGGAGAATCATTGCTGAGCTCGTTAGAGCCACACGGGCCTCAGATGAGAACGAGTTAATCCTGTTGTTACAGAAAGTGGTGAGTTTCCTCAATAAGAAGATAGGACAGTTACACAAAGCTCTAATTACAAGTGCTCAGTCTGAACTGCTGGGAGCTTGCCTAGAAAAATCCAGGATCCACGGTGCAAGCCCAGCCTGCCTAGATTCACTGCAGCAGCTGAGCCAAGACCTCGGGCTGTTTAACCAGTCAGTGGGCAGTGAACTGAATATTGAAAAAGAGACCAGCCTGAGCAAGAGCAAGATCCTGTCTCTACTCAAAATAGAAAAAAAGTAGCCAGGCATCATGGCAGGTACCTGTAGTCCCAGCTACTCCAGAGGCTGAGGCAGGAGAATTGCTTGAGCCCAGGAGTTTGAGGCTGCTGTGAGCTATGATGACACCACTGCACTCTGCCTGGAGCAACAGAATGAGATTCTGTCTCAAAAAAAGAAAGAAAGAAGAAGGAAGGAAGGAAGGAAGGAAGGAAGGGAGGGAGAAAGGAAGGAAGGAAGGGAGGGAGAAAGGAAGGAAGGAAGGAAGGAAGGGAGGGAGGAAGGAAGGAAGGAAGGAAGGAAGGAAGAAAAAGAGACGGCTGTCAGTCTCTGTTCCAATGAAAACTTGTCAGGCAAGTCCTGCATCTGACGTTTCCAAAAATAACTGTATCATTGCTTAACGCTTCTACTTCTTTGGGGGTTTTTTGTTTTTCGTTTGTTTTTTTTTTTTTGAGACAAGAGTCTCTGTGTCTCCCGGGTAGAGTGCAGTGGCATCATCATAGCTCATTGCAACCTCCAACTCCTGGGCTCGAGCAATCATCCTGCCTCATCCTCCGGAGTAGCTGGGACTATAGGTACATGCCACGACATCCAGCTAATCTTATTATTTTTAGTAGAGACGGGGTCTCACTCTTGCTCAGGCTGGTCAGCTTTTACTTCTTTTCTGATCTAATGGAAGGAATTCAGGAACTGATGCCTTGGTTTATCTAATATTGACAAACTGGGTGTTGCAGCCATTGACAAGTGTTTTGACAAGGATGGTTCAACCTCCCAATATGGAGCCTGTGAAGTTAAAAAAACAAAGGAAAATATTATTTCAACAATGATTTCAGAACTATAAAATCACAGATTTTCAGATAAAGAGAGAGTAAAATAAAAATCTGAAGATGGCATGTGCAGCAAGATGGAATTTACTGAAAGGGGAAGAGTGTTTCCTTCCCTGAGGGCAGACTGAGGAGCAAGACCGTGTAAGCACCGGCCTCCATGTTCTCTGGAAAGATGTTGTGAATGCCCAAAGCAGAGGCAATGAAAGAACTCAGTTTCAGCTCATAAGCAAAGAGCATAGAGGTATAAACCACTACATGGAGATTTAATATGTTGATATTTATATCAGGTGGAAGTTTTCTTAAAATCACTGAATTTTTTCCCAATGAAATGGCCCAATTTCTCCCCAAGGAAAATTAAGTTCTTGCCACAGGAGAGGGCTCCCTTTCACTGTCACAGCAAAGAAGTGGTGGCTCCCTCTGGTCATTCTCTTTACTCCTTACTCTGAGGATAGGCCAGCAGGGGATGCATTGTCCTATTTGCTTGTGAGCAAGCCATGGAGCTCTCATAACAGAGATACAGTGAACCCTTCCACAGCTAGCACAGCCACGCACTTCAGCAGGCCTGAAAGAATTCTCCTTGACTCCTGTCATTCCACCTTCAACCCTGTCATTCCAGCACTACCTCTGCAATTGTACCCCTGTAAATGTCTGAGTCTCTGTGTCTTTAAGGTCTTCTCTATACTGCAAAGATTGAGGAAATTTTGGACTTGCAGGGGATGGGGGAGTGGTGACTGTTCATAGATTTGGAACTCATATTTCTCATGGTATTAAATCATCAGGGCTGCCCACTAGAACTTGCCTGATCCAGATGAAATCACAGAGTGTTTATGGCTACACAGAGTGTCATAAAAAGACCATGAAGGACAAATATGTTGAAGTCTGTCTGTGTTCAGTGGAGGACGGGGACTTGGATGAAAGGGGGTACTCAGTGGAAATGACAGCCTTACCACATATAAGTTATCATGCATATTTATTTCCTCCCTCCCACTTATTTCTGGCCACTGCTCCAGTTTTTCCCCACAGAAACTGTCATTAACCACCCCCACCACCCCATGTTTTCAGATTTAAACTCCGAAATTCTTCAGCCACACTTTTTGTTTGGCTTGAGGTCTTCCTGAATTACCTGGCATGATAGATAGCTCAGGGTTTGAAAGGTTCATAGAGGCCTTTAAAGTCTGTCGGAGAACTCCTAGCAACTCTGGAGGAAGTTCCACATGAGGCTGCAGAGTTTTCAACAACTTGATTTGCCAAGGATCCACACTTCCTAGGAGTGAAGCCAAATTCTAGGTTTTTATTGCCTTTGCAAGCAGCATGCAGTGCACCTACCTCTCTCACTGCAAAGGAGTACTTAAAATGTGCGTTTGAGGACTGTGCCCATCCCTTCCAACCAGATGTTTACATTCTGGCCTCTTAAGTTCCCTAAGTGGAAAAATTATGTTCTTTAAAATATAAATAGACTCCACTATAGGCTACCATCTCCAACATCGGCAATGATGTGGTAGCTTTAAGTTCTTTTTCTTTTTTGTATTCACACTTATCTCGGTCTCCCTGAGTTGTGCCCACTCACGGCCTTTTGTAAAAGAAATACTTTATTCAAGAATTTGTCTTGGATTAGTTAAATTACAAACTAAAAGAAAGGCAATGAAATAAAGCCTTGTTGTTCTCCATTCTTTCTGTCCTAATGATTTCTAGTCAAATCCAACTGAAATGATTTTTCAAAAAAAAATATATAAGGGGAAATTGGACTAAATGAAGTAACCCTTCATAAAGATTGCCAGAGTTAAAAATGGAAACCTTTTGTGAGCAGGTACCAATTGGGAATAAGAAAGAACTATGGCAGTGGTCTTCAAGCTTTCTTGTTCATGTAGCCTTTCATGTAATTTTAATAACTAAGTAATTAGAAAAACTGAGTATTTTCTTTCATTTATAAGCTGACATTTAACTTTTTTTTACCATAAATTTCAATAATAGCAAAGAATACAATTTCTATTGTATTTAAACTCTTAGCATTTAAAATAGTTATATTACTCTTTTAAATGTTGCTGATGGAATTCAAATATTATACCTATATGATACCAATTATCATGCATGTAAAAATATATTTATTAATAATAAGAACAAGGTATTTACAAATGTTACCTTGTTTCTGTTTCATTTGAACTTAGTATTTTATTCTACTGTAATGCATTTTTAAGCTTGAAAATCTTTTATTGATCACCCCATCATACATATCTGAAAAAAATGACCTTAAATTGCAATTTTAAGGTGATTTTTATTTACTCTAACATCTTCTAAGAACTTTCTTGAATTAAGTTATTAACATAAAAATTAATACAAAATGGATTAAAATTATGGAGACATTTTATAAATTTTAGAAATAATTATTTTTTCAGGTGTCCATACAGAGCATTGAAAAAATAATTATTAAATATGAAAAGTGAAAATTTGTTGGAAATAGCTCTCTTAATGAGATGGATGGGGAGGCTTTTCTTATGTATCTGTGGCTGAATGTCACTTATTTCAAGCATAACATGATACATTTCTACTTTTTAAATAGATAAAATATATTGTCCTTAAGAATAATTAAAATATATGAACAGTAGAAGACATTTCATGATATCAGTGTCACTTAATTCTTTGAATTAACAACAAAAGTTGCTTGTAATGGTATGTCAGTGATAACAATTAGGTGATCCATTATTTTTTGTTGAAAGCAAATTATTGGAAATATCTTGATTTATGAAAAACAATTATAGTCATTAGAGTCATTTTTCAACACCTACACTAATATTTCCAATTGTTTTTTTGATTGGTGTTCTTAGGTTTTTGCAATTTGAGACATGTATCAAAATAAGATTTTAGATGGGTAATAAATGTGCTTTCTTTTAAGTGGGAGAGCAGTTGTAACTGGGGAGATGGAGAGGAAAAATTTTTTAAAACAGATTTTTTTTTTTATCTTGAAGCTCTGGAAATCGATTTCCTTTGCATTATCATTGAAGGAGTACTTTTTGGAAAGTTAACTCCCTAGAGTATGCATACCCCAATTTGCAGAACACTAAACTAGTGTTCAAAATGCAAAACCAAAAAGGAAAGACAAGATAAAATTAGTTTTTTATAGTTTGAACTATGTCATAGCTTCAGGTGTAATATTTTATGTTGTACTTTTTTCATTATCAATGATTCATTTAGGAAAGTATTATAGTTTTTAATGTTGTAAATGTTCCTTGGAAAAATTCTTAACACTGTGTTCTGGATAACAATAAAGTAACAAATGAATACTTGTGTTTATTAAGACAGTGTTAAAACCTTAGTCTGTCTCTTTAATGTCTTTTATTATTTATTATTATTTATAATTTTCAAGAACATAGAGCTATAATTAGAGTACTAACCTGAGAGGTAAGTTAAACACTGATGTATTCTGTGAGCAGTTGCTGATGGTGACGGAATTGATGGTGTCATTTCATTGTGTTTAGCAGTGCTCATGCTACAAAAATGCAGTTTTAAACTCCTGGGTTCTGTTGGGGACTACTGCTGCAACATCTAACTCCCAAGAGGAAAATGGGATTTAATTCGCTAAGTGTACATATTTCTTTAAGTTTTTCCTCCAGTTTTTGGATACAAAGTTATTATAAAACCATGTGGATACAGTTTTTCATACACTTTGTATTATTTTAATGGCTAACACCAGATAACCAAATAATTTACCATTTCAATCAATCCAAATGACCTTTAACTTAATTAACTGGGGAAAAGGAGCAGTGTTTGTGTGAATATTGCTGATAACTGAAACCTAAGATTTAAAAGAAAAGATCTGAAAAATCTTAGGTAGACACACTTTTAACATAAACCCATTGTGTGATTATGTGAATATTATGGTATAATGGCTACATAGTAAAAGTCTCCTGTTTAAAGAATAATGATATATGCAATATGCTTTTTCTCTAAAGGTATGTAATTATCCCATAAGAATGGTAGAAAAGGAAGATGATCACCTAAAAAGCCTTTGACTGTGATGGTTCTGAATGTTAGGGTCCTGAAGCGTCAGAGGAAATATGAAAAATATCGAAATCTCTTTTTTGAAACACCTAATGTGCTTCTGGAAAGTAAGCCTCTTTGTCTTCAACCTGGCTTGTCTTGTAGTGAAGCAGTTCAGTAAACTTCCAAATTAGAACCTGCTGTTCTGTATCCCTGGAGTTGTCATAATCCTTAGCTGTGAAAACATCTCATGAACAAATTCTTTTTGAACAGCCAGAGTTATTTGTTTAAATTTAAATGTTATGGCAGATCACGCTTATGCTTCCAACTGATGCTCACCCTTCAAAAGGCTGGTTCAACTCCATAAAATGAAACAAAATGAAAAGCTAGGCTCTACAGTCTTTGAATTTTTAAAAATTCTACTTTCTCGTTTAGAACAGAAAAGGAGATATTTGAGTTTTAGGATAGTTGGGTTGGGAGACAGTTCTCCATGGGTCTCTCACGTTTCTCCATGTCTTGTGAGAAAAGGCACAGTCTTTGTGCCAGGCTGTCTTTTCAAAGATGTTTGTGCAACAAACAGCCTTGGTAGATAGAAATAAGTGTCTCCCTCTGGAGCTAAAGGCAAATTTATTTATTTCTCAATAAAGATAACATCTCCCTCCAGGGAAGAAATCAGCCTGGCTTACTATTATAAAAGATTTGGGTTCCCTAAATTGGGAACTTCCCATTGTCTCTGACCAAAGAGTCTCGTGTCTTTTGTCATCATCCATGAAACTGCAACGGGCTACCTTGTTAGCTTGCAAATGGGGTAAAAATCTCAGCCCTTTTACAGTTATTGTCAGTTTGATTACTTGTAGCTTATAATGTGATTTGTCCACAAAGATCTTTTATTACTATTATTAACTTTGGATTGTCCATTCATATCTGAGGGATTTATCACAATAAATCTTAAGCCTAACTAATTCTTAAGCCTAAACTAATCCATGGAAATATTTCTATAAACTCTAATGCTAATTAGGTAAGCAAAAACACACCCTCCAAAATTCCAGGTTTAGATTTTCACGTATTTCTCTTAGGACAACGTGAAGGAATTGCCTCAAATCTTTTTTGTAGGGAGTTTAAATACATTCCATTATTAAACCAACATAGGAATAATTCTCCCATGGTATGGCTAATCTCAATTTTTTTTCAGGGAGGCCGGGTCTCATATTTCAAGAAAAAAATGGGAAAACTCAGAAATGAACATTTTATCTAACCCCATAAATTTTTTTAAATGGCTTTAATTTTAGTAAACATAAAACGCAAACCTTCCTTAGTTATCAAATATTGAAGAATATATAATTTTTGGCAAAATGTGTACAGGGTTCCAGAAAAACCACATTCACCTTTTGTACCCCAGATACTGGGTCAGATTCGTACCAGAGGAGAGCAGGATATATCAGCCCCAGACTAGAGAGCTTCCCCTCAATCATAGAAGCTGAGAGAGTTCTAGAAAGAATTTTTTGATTCATCCAATGAATATTTATTGCACCCCTATTGTAGGCCAGCCCCTATGTGAGTGTCGGGGAAGCCACAGTGAACACGGCAGAGTTTATGTTCACATAGGACATATAGTCTAGATTAGTTGCACTAACTTATTCATAGAAGAGTGGACATTTGGGTGTGTCTCAGCCTAAACCACACCTTTCACCTTTCACCTTTCAAAGCTTCATGATTTTTTGTAAAACCTGTCTGGTTTCCTAGAAAGTGCTCTTGACTGCAGGTCACCCAGGATTAAACCATACTTTCCAAAGCCACAAATCTAGTCTCTGTGGTCTTGACACAGCTGGATTGGCATATAGAGGGAAGGAAGAATGGTCATGGCATCATAAATCAACATAGGGCTTGAAGCACTTCCTGTGTGTCCCAGAGCGGCTTAAGCGAAGTGTCTGATGAGGTCAGTGCTGGCTTTATCAGGACTATTCACCTCATGTCTATACCACAACCAGACACTTAATAACAATAATGACTAAGTGTACTGAGTCCACACTGCACACCAGGCACTGAACTAGGGACACTTTACACAGGCTGCTTCATTTAACTCCACAACTATACTGTGAGGTAGATGCTACTGTCCCATTTTTTTTAGATAAGAAAACCAAAGCCTGAAGAGATTAATTGACTTGCCCAAAGTCCTACATTGTGTGGCTAAGATTCAAGGCCAGGCAGTCTGGTGCCAAATCTGTTCCAAATTCAAACACTACAGCTTTCTTGCAGTTCTACTCAGGGTCATCTGACACGCAGTTAACCCTGCTTGAGGCCCCCTCCTCTCAGATCTTCACACTGCTTTTTTCCTACAAGCCTTGGCCCACACGCACCACCTCAGAAATGCCTTCCGTGACCATCATATCTGAAATAACCCTCCTCCAAGCATGCTCTTTAACTTAGCCTCCTTAATTTTTTTATCACTCTTATTTCTAGTTAAATTTGAACACTTCTCTCTCCTGAAATTGTATTACACAGGTGTTCATTCTTTTGCATCTTATTGTCCCCGTCACTAGCTGCACGAGGGTGAGGTGTGGATCTTTCTCGTCCATTCCTGATCTCCAACCCCGGGCACTGTGCCTGTGTGCTGTGGGTGAGCAAGACACACTTGCTGGATGAG
This sequence comes from Propithecus coquereli, assembly GCF_000956105.1. Lineage (NCBI taxonomy): Eukaryota > Metazoa > Chordata > Mammalia > Primates > Indriidae > Propithecus > Propithecus coquereli. The sequence goes on from NW_012156173.1 coordinate 3,893,934, forward strand.
CGGGCGAACTGATGAATCCCCATCCCTTCCTCCCTCCGTCTTCTCTTCTTGGTCACTCCCAGATGCTTTCTTGCTGGAATTCCTGCCTACTTGAGTCTTCAGCGTTTGTGGAAGAGATCAGGGGAAGTTAGTTGGTGTCACCTGTTGAGGTTCCACTTGAATGTGTGAGTACAAAGGTAGCCAAAGGGTGACAGTCACAGCCTCGTTACCTAGCTTGATATGTGACTTTGGAAAAAATTCCTTCCACCTCATCAAAATGAAAAGATATTAATCATGAGATGGAAGAAGAGGTTAACTAATTAACTTATGAACACATAAAGTTTGGGGTTTAAAAAGCTCTAATAAATAGTGTGAAAAAAACAGTCACATATGTTTTTCTGAGTTACAGTGGCTGTTTTAAGGAGGGCTGGGTTTCTGCACAGTAGCCTCTCACATGAACTCATGAGATAATAACATTATGTCTTGGGTTTTAGCTTATCTTGACTTTATCTGTGAGGCATGAACGAGAAGAGAAATCTTCACATGACTCTATGTCCTCACGATGTCAAGAATCTGTGATTCTATGCTGCTGAAGCTTGAACCACAATGGAAAAATTCTCTGTTATTAAAAGGAGCTAAAGTAATGACCAGGACCACTGCAGAAACACAGTGGAGGGTCAGGTTAAGATTTTTAACATATCTTGAAGTGCAAGATAAGATATGGGCAGCAGGATGCTTAGTAAAAGTCTCTAGTAATGGCAGTGGAGTGTATATCCTAATTTTATTTGATAGAAGAGTTTTAATATTAGTTACAGAGAAATGGAGGGCAGGGGTTCTTAACCTCTTTTGGGCCATGAACCCCTTCAGTAGACTGGTGAATCCTATGGACTCCTCTTTAGAATAATATTTTAAATGCATAAAATGAAGCATGTAAGATTACTTGGTACAAAATTTATGTCTCTCCTGAATTCTAGATTCTAGGGCAACCCTACCATTTTATATTAATAGTTAGGGAAACAGAGGACCAGAAAGTAAAATGATGTAGGGCACACACTGTAACCTAAGAATAGAAACATTTTCCTGGCAGAAGAAAATCATGCTGTGATCTAACACAATTAAGGAATGTTGTTCTAAGCCAATCCATATTTAAGAAGGTCTAATAAGGATGGCTTAATCTTACTTTCAATTTTACTTTAGAACAGCAAGTACTTCTTCCTTTATACTTCTATTTACACAAAGGATTTGCTTGTTATCCAAGCAATAAACTCTCTAAATGAAATACCTGAGAAATAATCACATCAGGTTAATAAGTCTTATAATGCACTCGAGGTCTGTTATGAAAAGCTTGCTCCTATTAATGGTCTCTTTTAAACTCCAACTAGTTTATACAGTTTATACAAATGACCTAAAAGACAATTTTCAGGATTGAAATGGAATTACTATGATATTTTTTCTGTAGAAAAGAAAAAGAAAGTGCAAGGTGAATATGAACATAAATGATTGACTCTTAGAAGAAGAAAAAGGATAATTATTCAGATCTCTCCTACAAACACTAGGAGAATCCACAGCCCCAAGCCACAGATGTGAAATGACAGTGACAGAGAGGGGGTAATTTTGGTTTCTGCCTCTGACTGATGCCTCCCAGGTCAATCCTCGGAACTTCAATTATAAGTTGGACAAACCACAAGATGGAAGAGTTATTCCCCTTTCCCTATACCCAAACCTCCAACACTGAGATTCTCCACATCACTAGCATTGCTTTTGGTCTAAGAAGTTCTCAAAAAGACCCTCTTCTCCATGTTGTAGCAAACAGCATAGGTGTCCAAAAAAAAAAAATAAAAATCCAAAACTACTTTTAGATACTCTGTGTCCAAAATACCCTAATAACTATTTATAATTCAACAAAGAAATGCCCTAAATGCCTCCTACTAGTTATTTCTGAACACTACTAAATCTCTGGCATATTTTCTTACAGGCAAAAGCAAAAAGAGATTTTAAAAAATCATGTCCAAGTGATAGATTGTTCTGCAAAAAGCCTCATAATGGTGTCTGGCAGGAACAGGAACTTCCTTGGCAGCCTGGTATTTCTAGCTTTCTCAGTCCCTCGCCTGCCCACTAGATAGCTTGACACAAGTAAAGAAGCCCACTTTGAGATCTTTCCTATGACAGCATCGTATTTTTAAGTCCTTTTTCCCCTCCCCACTTAGAAATACAAATGTATTTTTAAACAGACTTATGCAGTGCTCACTTTAAAGGACAGAAAGAAAAAATATGAGATGTTTCTTCCTGCAAAATGCTTATAATCTAGTAACTATATTCTGGCTAAAAAACCAAAACAAACATACAGAAGCAATACACTATTGCTAAGGACTAGATGTGTTATCACACTGTAACTTACATTTATATGGTATTCTATAGCATCCAAAGCCTTCTCGCATGCTTTAGCTCATTCGACGTGTGCCTGTACTCTGAGAGAAGGGACAGGTATTATTACGCCCATTTCATAGATTAAAAACTGCTTAGAGAAGAGACATGACTTAAAAGTCACACAGCCAGTAAGTAGAAGAGCTGAAATTAGAACGTGGGTTTCCTGATTTTAAATTTAGGCTCTTTGTAGCCCACAATTGAATTACTCTGAACTAGAAACACACTAGTAGTTCATACAAATAAAGACTTCTAAGAAATGGAGTAAATTCATGGAGGAAATAAAACTTTTCATTAAGCTTCAAAGATAGGAAGAATTTGGATAGGGTAGAGAGGGAAATGCTTTGTATTTACTGGGGTGTGGAGCAGTGGGAAACGAAGAAGCCCAGATAGGTAAAGCATTGCCTCATTGCACAATGCAGGGGGTGCCTTTCTCTTCATGGAATCACTATGTACTTCTACAGGAATGGCGGCTCCAGAGCACAACTCCATAGACTACAAAGTATAGAGTGTCCCTGGAGTCGTGCGTATGTCCTGGAGAGTTGGGTGAAATGATGGAGGGCCTTGAAAACCGGACAGAGTTATTTCTTCGAAGATGTGTGACATAGGAATAGAAAAAAACATGGAATTAGCTTGCAGGTGCCTGGGGCGCTAGACCTAAATCTGTGTGACCTCAATCTCTTGGAGATTATTTCTTTTCTATAAAAAAAAGTTGGACTAGATAATTTCTACCCTCCTTTTCATCTTGAAAGGCATTCGACCTCTATGATGTGGTAGGAAGTAGGAAGGCATGGAAGATTTGTGCATGTGGATGACATGGGGAAAACAGTATTTAAAGAACACTGGCGTGAAAGTGGCCAGTACCAAAATGGAGTCACTTATGTCAAAACCCTAACAAAATGGAGTCAGGAGGGCATGGAAGAAGGAGCTCTCTCACACACGTCTGAAACCTGCCTTATCACAAGAGATTTCTGCACCTCCTACACGTTTTGCCTGTAACAGGACTTATTGAGGAAATCCCTCAAGACTGCAGTATTCCAGATAATCTGTTTACACAAGGAGGCTTGCCTGACAAAGGGCTGTCTCGATCGATAAACTAACACTAACTCCTGTAACAAACGCCTGTAACCTTTGGTTTTTGTAACCTTTGGTTACAGCTTATGTGGACTTCTTCTTCTTGTCTTTAAAAGCTTCTCTTTTGTCCCAACCCCCTAGACATGCCAATGAACTGTCATAGCCCACATATCCTGGGTTTGCAACTCCCCAGTATTCCCGACTGAACTCTTTGCTTTGGAGAGTCAGTCTCTGCCACTCATTTTAGGTTGACACCAGTCTGGAGGACGGAGGGGCATCAGAGGATGTGGAAAGGACAAAGGCCACCCGGACGGGTCTCCCAGTAATGTAGGAATGAGATCACAAGGGGTAGGTAGACTGGGAAGGCAGAAATAGGAAGGCAACAATAAGCACAGGAACCATCTGTGAGAGAAAATCCAAGAGCATTTGGTGATTGACTGAATTGGAGAAAAGCCCAAGGGCATCAGCCCTGAGTGGCCAGAGGAGTGAGCACCACCTAGAAAAGGGAGAGAAGTGGTAAAGGACCTTGAAATAATGGGGAAAAAGAATTCAGCACTGGGCTTGTTGTATTTGGCTGGCAGTGAAGAATCAAAGTGGAAAAGTCTAGTGCTCATTGGGAAAAAAAGGAACCAGAACTCATGTGAGAAGATAGAACTGGAGATAAGTGACAGTCATCAGCTCGAGGCAGATACTTAAAGTTCCTGAGAAAACAAACATGAAAGCCTTTCTAATGCATTAGCAAAAGAGTGTTTTTCAGTTTTATAGCTAAAGAAACAAAAGTCCAGGAGACATTTATGAAATGACCTCAGCTCTTTTTATAGAAGTAGATGATAAGGAAGCTAATTATATATTTTAATAATCAGCATTTTAATTGCTTTTAAAAAGCCTATCACAGCAATTGAAGACTGAATTCAGAGCCCTTGACCCTTTGAATATTTTTTTCCACATTCATTTTATTCTCTCTTAGTCCGGAGCTGATTACTGTGGTGGTTTGTACTGTGTCACTTAGCTAAGCTGGAACTACATTTCCCAGAATCTCCTTCCCCCTGCAGTTCTGGATTAGGGTTGGCAGGAAGAAAAATCTGCAGGCCAAAGTGACACCAGCTCTATGCTTGAGGGGTTGGCGCAGGGCCTTAGCCACCATGGTAGCTTGTGCACCTCCTTGTTCATCACCGGTTCCCCTTGTTGGGCTGGGGCTGAGCAAGTTTGGCCAGATCTCCTACAACTTCCCTAAGTACTAGGCCGGGCACCTTGTCAGAGCTCTTGGAGAAGGCAGCATCCTTTCTGCCGGTGGCCTGCCTCACTGGAGTGACGCGGTTGAGAGGCCTGGGCGCTGCGGTTTCTTCTCATGGAGACCAGTTTGTCCTAGCGGGTTCCGTTGTCTTTGCTTCCCTCTGCTTGGAGTCTAGCCTTCCCTCCTGCCCTGCAGGGGCGTTAGGCCATAACCAAATGCAGGGAGAGCAGCCGTCCATAGACTTTTTCGCCAGCTTCCCTTTGTCGCCCTGATTATTAAATTTTTCTTCCTCCCGTCCCCAATCATCCTCTTCCACCCCTTTGCTTTCTCAGCTTCTGTCACAATTGTGTGATGTCCAGTCCCTGTAAGAAATTCCACGGCCATATCACTCATGGTGGTTCTGCTTCCCTGGTGCAACTGCTCATGCCGCCTGCAGATTACCCAAGGCCTTTCTATACCTGATCTCCCTTTAACTGACTGCATTTTGTACATTTTACTTATTCTTAAGGGACCATTGGCTATCAGTAATGGATAATAAAATTTTAAAATGCATCTTAATTTTTTAAAATAGTCATCATGATAGACTAGAAACCAATATTAAAGTACTGACTAAAATAAGGTCTGGGGAAATTATAGGTTTCAGGTGCCTGACCCTGAGTGCCCAGAACTACCCAACTCCAGCTGTTAAGAAAGAGAGAAAGAAACTCGTAACTTTTTTAAGCCATTGTTATTTTGGTATTTGTTATTTCAGCTGAACTTGACTTCTAACCATTGTACACATTCAATATTTTCTTAATCAAGTTCAGTTATTTAAGTGCATGCACATCAGAAACTCTCTTCTTATCACTTCCATCTTCTATTTACCGTGGAGCTCAGCCTTATAAAAAGTACATGCTCACTTACCAAGCAGAGCTTCAGAAAAAGAGAGGCTATGTCTCTATCTTGCTAAAAATGTAGAGTGGTTCATTTAACAGCCTGATGGATGGATAATGACACAGTACTTCTATTCATTCTTACTTCTGATGTATCTTCAATGAGAGGACTGAATTAAAAATAATTAACATTTACCATCAAATCCAACACTGGACTACCTACCCTTGTCTTGGACTAGGGACTAACACTGAATTTCAGAAACAAGAGATGTTTTCATCTATTTCAGCAAGTCACTTAAACGCTCTGAGATTCATTGTCTTCATTTGTAAAATTCGGGGAATACCCTTTCTTCACAGGCCTGTATTGAAGGTAAAATTAAGTACTCCAAAGTATGTAAAAACTGCCTACCACAGTATTTACCATAATAGGTGTCAATAAATATTAGTGGAATCTAAAGCTTAAATTATACTTTAAAAGAGTTAGTGTAGAATGCTGTGTAAGATAACTTCTAGAAGGTAAATAACAATCAGTGTCCAGTAATTTCTTCCAAAATCAAATTGGGTTTCCCAAAAATGGGAATTCTTGCTCTAATAGATTAAGATACCAAATGATATGTTAGAGACTGAAGGATTTGCCGTATTTTTCAAAATTACCCGAAATCTAAAGAGAGAAGGTTTGGAGGTTGAATGGCCTCTAACCATGAATACGTTGGTTTAGGAAGCTTAACATCAATGTCATCGTATGATAGTACGTGCCACGACGTAAACTCTTTCCACCTGAGAGGTTCTCTGAATTAAAAGGAAGAGGACGTCCTTTTCTTTTTGCTAACCTTTTCTTAGATTCTTAGTTAGTTCTTGATATTTCAAAAGATTGGATTAAGAAAATTGATGGAAAAAGGAAATATTTTTAGTTTTATGATGAATATATATGGAAAAAAGATGTTGTCAAAAGAAAGCAATGGAATAATAACTACCACCTACAGCCTGGCAAATGAGGACAACTTATCATACTTATTAATACAGAAATGTTTCACAGGCAAGGTCAAGTTGTTCCTTGGTACAAGATAGCACCCATATCTTGCCCTTCTGATAGACTTTGGAGAGCTTCTTGAAATAAAAATGTAAATAAGATGCTAGCTCAAATTTCATTAGCTCAAAATATCAGAGTAGCCACGTAAGTATCTCCCAGGTACACAACAAAGGTAATTGAATCCTGAAATAATGGTAGAAACCTGTTTCCAGGAAACTGTTTATTAGTGATATTTATCATTGTTAAATCTTAAAAAGCAGGACCAAGGTTCAGGAATGAGTCAGAGTGATCAGAGGCCAGTGGTATTGTGATGTTTACTCCCTGCCCATGCACAGTCTTAAATGGGGAAATATGTCTACTCATTGCGCAGAGGAAGGCCCCCTTTTGGTCATCCGTGTTTTGGACCATGTAACCCAATCTTGCCATGGCTGATTAGGCCTGAACTTCTACGCCTGACTGGGCAGAGCAAAGAGCAGAGTTGATTAGTTCCCCCCCAGCCAACTCCTCTCTCTCTCTCTCTGGAATTTAAACAAGTCAATATCTAAGAACTGAGCTCACTTCAAAGCGGGAATAGAAGCTGCAAAATGAGGAGGCAAAGTTGGAGCAGGAAGGGCCACATTAGCCATGTGCAAGTCTGGTCGTTAATGAGCTGAGATGAAGGAGACCAAACCTGCTGGTTGTCGACCAGAAAGAGGGAGACACAGAGAGTGCAGCTCAGTCCATTCAACTACAATCTCCTTGAAGACAGAGACAATGTCCATCTTGCTCATTACTGTTTCCCCAGCATTTAGTATAGTTCTTGGTTATTAAAACATTAGTCATGCAATGCATATCACCTGCATGACAAGTGAATGAGTTAGCAATGGTTGGCTAAAGCAAGCTCTCACATAGCCTTCTTTTAGAAACTCTAGGTACCTGGCACCAGAGCTCTACATTTTCCCATAAAATTCCTTCTTCAACACAGCCTATGTCTTCTTATTGGCCCTGAGCCTCCAATGCTTCCCTTTATTTGAGCCAGTTTGTTTGCCTTCTTGATCCTTGCCAACAAGTTTCAAAACCAACTCTGTAATAGAAAGGGAGGGACTGAGAAAGAAATGGAAAGGGAGGGAGAAGAATAAAAGAGAGACAGGAGAATGGGAGTAGGAGGCAGGGGTGGTAGAGAGAGACCACCTTTGATTTTTAAGCCCTTTGTTTTCCAGTGTACAAAAGACCCTTCACAACCTCCCTACCGAGAGGTTGAGACTGTGGGTGTGAGGCTAAAAGACTAGAGCCCTGCAATCAACTACTTATTCTAGCAAATCCATCCCTGAGAGAGGTGGCTCATGAGGACCATTTAAACTTTGTCATTGGAGCAGACTGGCTATATAAAATGTAAAACAACTTTGCAGCTATCTCCCAGTGAATTATTTGCCTTGTGTTGAATGGGAGGAACTGGACTCCCATTCTCCTGTATAATGGGTGAGAATAAAGTGCCCTGAGAGGTTACTCTTGTGAATAAAATGTACTCAAAAAAATAATGGATCCTCCTTCTCAACTCATAATCCCCTCCTTCTCTATTACTGGAACGCATCCACCATTGTGGCTTTAAGAAAATCTAAACACTTGATTTGGTTTTTTTTCTTCCACCTACAAAGAAACTCAGGGATGAAATGGAGGAAAATGTTACCCCAGTAAACTTTACGTTCATAAAACAATGTCATTCCCTTGGGAAATAAATATCTTTTCAGATCTGGTTCACCCCCTATCAATTGGAGTTAAAGTATCCTCACGTGACAGATAAATGGAAACTTATCTTTCAGTTGAATACTAGCCCTGCACTTTTCAGAAGCGAATATAAGCCAAGAATACTTTCTGACCACCAATATTATCCTCATCTTGCTTCTAGTACTTACATGTGCTAGGTACTATGGCAATAGGATGCTCCGAGTGGTCAAAAGCACTGCATTAACATTCATAAGGGGAGAGAGGGAAGGAATAAAGAATAAAGTACTTACTTGGTCCTAGACCAATTGAAAAAGCAGCAACATAAACAAGCAAGCCAGCTAAGGACAGCCATTTCAAAAAAGCTGGGACATCCGTAGGGTCTGTGACTATCTGGTATTCGGTGTGGCTTAGTCCAGCATTGAGTAAGGATGCTGAGGTCGTCTCCCCTCCCCTATCCACACCAGTTCTCATGGGCATGAGTGAGCTTCTGCTCTGGGAACTGATGCCTTTGAAGTGCTCTCTCAGAGTGTTGTTGCTGGCCGGCAGGTTTCCGGGTCCATAGAACGCATACTCATCCAAGGACTGGTTGACAGGACTATGGCTGCTGCAGATGTGGGAGAAGTTCATGTGGATGTTGAGATTCACGATGCCCATGGTCACCAACGAAGCTGCCATCACCGAGGAGCCGACGCAGAGGAAGGTTTTGCTGCCGAAGTGGTCGACAAAAAGAGTGGCTGGGACGGTGCTGATGACCTTGACGACTCCAACCCCAGTGGAGGCGAGGCTGGCCGCCTCATTGCTTTGAAAGCCGACGGACTTCAAGACAGTCGATGCATAGGATAGTATGTTTGGCTGGCCAGTGGTTTGGACAAAAAATACCAGTGTCAGGCCTATCATTATTCGGGTCCTCATGTTGTCCTTTGAACGAAACAGATCCCAAAAACTATACTGATATTCATCTTTCAGGGAGGACTTTATCAAAGTGAGTTCCTCGGTGGTGTCTGAGATGGCTCTTAACCTTCCAAGAACCTTGCTGGCAGCTTCCTCTTGTCCTTTCATCACCAGAAACCGAGGGCTTGGGGGGAGAAAGTACATCGCAGCAGCCTGCAAAACTCCCAAGGGAATAACGAGACCGAACATATACTTCCAGCCATGGGAAACGTTGGCAAAGGCATAATTTGAAATGTAGGCAAAAAGAATGCCGATGACAATCATCAGCTCATTCAGGGACACCAGAAGGCCTCTTCTGTGCTGAGGAGCAATCTCTGCGATGTAAACACAGGTGGCGATGGAAGAGAGTGAGATGGAAACCCCGATGGCCATGCGTCCCACTATGAGAAGCGTGTAAGATAGGCTGAGTATCAGCACCAGACTCCCGAGTCCCAGCAGGCAGGATGACAAGATGATCGTTGTCCTTCGTCCATACCTGTCTATCAGGACCCCTCCGGTGAGTGACGCCAAGAAGGCCCCAATGAGGAGGGAGCTTACCACCATCTCCTGCTCATGGCAGGTCAGGGCCAATAGGGCTTTGATCTGAAGAAGAGCCCCAGAGATGAGCCCAAGTTCATAACCCACCAGGAGGCCACTGACAGCAGCAGTGACAGACGACAGGAAGGTGAACATGCCGCAGCCTATAAACAGAGAGGGGAGACAGAGAGGGGAACTGAAATTTTACACATTTTATATCCAAACAGAGACTTCACCTCATGTGTCTTTCAGAGCACTGAGTTTAAACACACGCACAACTAGCATAAAATAACACGCTATCCAAAAAATGACTAGATACAGACGGAAAAATCATTTTTCTTTCTTTGTTGGGAGGAGAGGCATGGAGACATTTAGGAAGTCCAGTTTCCTTCTCTTTACGATGTTGATGTTTTTAGTTTAGATCAGATGGCCACACGAGACTAGCAGATGACAGACGATAAAGACTGAACAAACAAGCGTACTGTTTAGTTTCTGCCTTGGCATCGGATCAGAAATTCAGAGAGCCTGGCCCTTCTGTTCCCATTCCAGTTTGCTAAAGGCAAACCTCTGAGGGCAGGAGAGAGAGGGGAGGAGCTTCTAGAAGTGCTACAGGCTCCCTGCTGGATAGGCTGGGCCATCCACAGAGTCCCAGGAAATTTGCCCTCATGTCTCCTTGGCCACAATTGAAGCACAGTTGGCACGAAGTGAATTTGGATAGGTACGGAGGGGGCCCTTCATGTAGAGCCTGACAGGGCACAGGGATGACTTTTCATTGTGTTCCTCGTATAATGGGGTCGACACCTATTGAATGGTGTAGAGGACATTGGCGCTTTCCTTGTTTGTAAAGGCCACTGTTGCTGCTGTGTAGAGACTAATTCTTCAAGGCACAAGACTGGTACAGGGAGGAGTTTGTTGCCTTGGTTTGGACAGGAGATAATGGTATTATAGCTTAGACTTGGGTATTAAGAGTGGAACTGGAGACAAGTAGGCAGATCCATGACTTATTTTGGGGCTAAAAATGACTACACTTGCTCATGAATTGGAGGTGGAGGGTAAGAAGTGGGTCAGAACCAAGATGGCTCTGTGGCTTGAGCAGCTGGGTGGGTGATTTTACAATTGTCAGTACACCGTATACAGTACTATACACTGCAGTGCAATGTACCGACACAGGGAAGATTAGAAATAGAACTGGCTGTGGGTGGCAATAAGAGGAGGAGGGGAATCAGAAGTTCCATTTTGGACTTAGTAAAATGTTTTATTTGTTTTATCTGTAAGACATCCAGGTGGAAATGTCAAGTGGGCATACAGATTTGGAATTTAAGAGGTAGGTCAAGGCTGGAGATAGGTATTGGGAGTTAGCAGCATGTGCTTGGTATTTAAAACCATGGGAATGGATGGGATCACTTAGGAAGATAGACTAGAGGAAAAGGAGAAACAATATTAGCACTGGGACCTGGAGAGCTCCAACATTTAAAAGAGGAGGCAGCAGCACAGGTGCTGGAGAAGCAAAGCTGAAGTGTAAATCAAATGGACTAGAAATGTGTGCTTGGGCACACAATTATCACAGGCTGAGCCAAGGCTAGTTAACCCTGCCTTGAGTAGGGGCAGGGTGCAGTTCCAAAATGCTATTCAGCTCTAGTGAAAGAAGCAGGTCAAATAAAGGTGATCTAAATCCCTTTCCATCATGAACATCCAAGGTATTTTCCATCTCTGGGATCTTGGTGGGATAGGGGAAGTGGGAGACCCCAAAAAACAAACAAAAAAAAAAGCATTGACTATTTAGATGAAGGAGCAAATAAAAATGCAATAATCCACAAGAAACAAAGTGAATTTATGAGCAGTTTGAACAAAAACCGTTAAATTGAAATTAAATCAGCAATTTATCTACCTAATCAGAAAACAAATACTTGGCACCATTATATGACAGGCACTTTCCGAGGTACAGGGGAATATATATAGAGAGAGAACGCAGAGAAATAAAACAGATGCGGTCCTTGCATCCAAGACATTCTGGTGATATCTCTATTATCTATTATGTATTATGTACTGTTTTATTTTTCTTACATGCAAAATTACTTTAAAGTACCCTCTCATACGTTCATTCATGTCCTCAGTTTCCACACGTTCTTTTTCCCATACAATCTTAAAATCCTCAACAATAGATTCCTCTACCGCAAGGAGAATTAGGTCAAATGCTCACATTTGGATAAGGATATTATATTGTTCTTATCTCTACTTATCATTGTTCATTTTATCTATGTCGGATGTGTTGATTATTGTTGATTATTGTGTGTGTTTTGGCAATTAGTCATGGATCTCTGACATTCTGATTGGAGAAAAAAGTGACTTTGGAGCATGAAACACTTGGGAGGCAGATTTTGTGAGGGCCTTTAGGGTGACAGAGGGCACCTGGGGGCACTGAGCTCCGGATGTAGGGAAATCAAGGCAGGAACTGCTTGAGTAGCAGACGACTGTCTTCGCCACCTTGTGCTTCTCCTTCCCCTTCCTTGTTTCCCTTCTCATTAGATGGAAAATACTGTTTCCCTACAAGAAGATTCTTTGAGATACAAGAGTCCCTTCCTTTGATGCTCTTATTATCCTATTTTAGAGGGAGCTTGAGGTGGTGGGTTAAAGGGGAGGCATGTCACAAAACCAGCTTCTTCTAGTGCAGGGGACAGAACTTTCTGGACTTAGATCATTTGCCTAGTTCCTTTAGCCAGAGCTCAGAGCACACCGACAAGTGGTCATGTGTGCAAAAGGCCTGGAAGCCAGCCCAGTTACTCAGTGTTCCTCTTCAGACCCGGACACTAACATTGAGTGTAATTCTTCAGAGACATGATAAAATCATTTCAGTATAAATTGATAAACATTTCACTTCAAATTTCATATCTTACAATATGTATCTCTTTCTCTATTCCTTCTATCTATCTATCTCTAGGCAATTTGTCTTTTAAAGGTTAAAATTCTGCAGTAGGACAGTCTATGATCCTAGTCCCGCATCAAGGCTTACCAACATGGGGTTATATGCTGCTGAATTAAGCTACGGTCTCAGTTGTCTGAATTTTGTTTCTGTCTCCCATTATGTTTTAAGGGGTACTGCCCCAAACTAGCTTCCCCACTCACTTTGTTATCGATGCTCGTCACTGATGGAGCTCCACGCCAACCCCTAGGCTGCCCATTTGGGGTTCTGAATTCTGATTCAGTGTTTCAGGGCAGCCCCTAATGCTTCCAGGATGCGGCTCAGTGACCCCTCAACACTGCCATTGTCAGAAACTTTCCTCATGCTATTTTACATGTAATAACAATGGAAAGAAACATAAAGAGTGGGCATTTTTCCTGCGTTTTAGTTAACGATGATGACAGAAGCAACATGTTATCCTATGGATGCCAGAGAGTAGAGATAAAGTTTTCTAAGAAATCCGGCAGTGAGCAGGAAGCAAGAGATTGGAATGTGGTTTGAGGCGATGGCAGGAGGTGGGGTTTGTGTTTGTCTACACATGAATGTGAGAGTCCAGGGCAGCCGGGTGGACTGAGGAGAAGCCGCCAGTGCTCACAGGAAGGGCAGGATGAGGATTCACGATTAGTGCTTTTTCAGAAAATACCCAGCCCCAAAGTCAGTCTGCCCTTAGCAAGGACATTGAGCATGTGCGCCATTTTGTTCATGGCCCTTTACCTCCCTGTTTCCCCAAAAAGTGCCGTAGGGGAGTTCTCAGCTTTCTGTGGATACCACAGAAGTGGAAACTACCTGGAGACTTGTAACCGGCACTCGCAGGCTGTGTAGTTATGTCTCTCCTCTGTGTCTTCTTGCAGCTATTGGGGCTTAGAACACAATACTTCAAAGTATGGCACCTTGGTGTGTTGAGTACTTAGAACTGGAAAGGCCTCAGAAGCGAGGGCTCTCTGACCTTCTCCCCTCCTCCTGTCCCTCACCCCTTGCTCCCTCAAACCAAGTGGTAGAAACCAGAATTCCTCTTCCCCAAGGCGCATGATAGAAACTAGAACCACTCTGCCCCAAAGCAGGCCATAAAACCTAGAAAGGTCACTCTCTCCCTTCTCCCTTGAAAACACGTATTCCCGGGGGGTCCTGCCCTGTACCCAGAAGGAAGAAACGCTACACTGAAAGCCCCGAGGAATCTGAGCAGACGGGCCTTGCTGGGTTTCCCCTTGAGTCTGTTACCATTAGATCACAGCCTTTTCTCCAGTCACATTTCTACGCGGCTGCCCATTCTTCATCAAACCTAAGCATAAAAACAAACATTTCCCCTGGGCCTTTAGAACTTCATTTCTGAAGCCTCCCTTGTTAACATAAAACTCTGATTAAATAGCCAGGTGCAGTGGCTCACGCCTATAATCCCAGCTACTTGAGATGGCAGGATCTCTTGAGGCCGGGAGTTCAAGACCAGCCTGGGCAACATAGCAGACCCCGTCTCTAACACAAACAAACTTACTTTGATTACATAAATTTGTTATGCTTTTTTCTTGTTACCCTGTCTTTTGTTGGCCCCTGACCCTTACAATGAGTTACACTTTTCCACCCCAGACGGATTTGCTAGAAGACCAGCAGCAACAGTAAGATTTCCAATTTGCCTTTGGATGCAATGATGATTCTTTATTGAGGTAATAAAGTAAAACTGTTCCTATCAAAGCTGTGATCACAATTAAGTGGCTTCATGCAAATGGCTGCTGAGACCCACAGCACAAGGGCACCAAGGGCACTAGGAGACCGCAGCGCTGGCCACAACAATAGCTGCATTGTCTGCCTCTCAGGGTGAGTCAGATGAAACCACAACTGTAACTGGCATGCAACACCAAACACTCCGTTTTTCACAATATTTGAGTTCCTGCCTGCTTTCTTCTTCCCTTGCTTCCCCATGTGCCTATTACGCGTTTGCACATAATGGGCACACAATGAACACTTGCCGGCTGACTAAATCTTACAGCAGGCTGGGAAGTATGCATGCACAAATTTTCTTTTGGCAGGCAGCCAGGTCATTATACAGCTTGACCAACTGTGAATGCGTCACAAATTTAAAAGCCCCCCTACTTCATGTTTTGTTCAAGAAAAACTTGCAGGTGCCCCCAAATGGCCTTGCCTCTGCTGCCCGCCCTTTCTCCTTGAATAACTTTAATCCCATCTCATCTCTCAACAGTCATCTCAACAGCGCCCTCTGAAGACCACCCTTCGGTCTGCATCCTTACCCTGCCCCCAGGCCCTGTGTGCTCCCTGGGCACAGAATGGGAGTGTTCAAAGCCCCTTCCCCATTTTAACACACTCATTCATTGACCTGTTTGCTGTCACTATTAGACTGAAAGTTCCTTGGAGGCAAGAATGCTACTTTACTCCTGTCTGTCTTCTCACCTCTAGTTTTTTGGCACAAGACAAAGAATCAGTGTTTGAATGAATAAATGAATGAGTGTAAACAACACTCTAGAATACTGATCCTTGGTCCTGTCCTCCCACCGTTGTATCGCCAGCCTATGGTTAATATGTAGTGTCATGAAATGGTCAGCATATAAAACTGCATATTCATATAAATGTTCATTTAGCATTTGAATAGCCTGCTATTAGCATTTCTATGATGCTTTAGGCGCTATTACTAGCTAGTTAATATAGTGCCATCGTAGGGACCATTTTATTGTCATGTGTATATTTATATTTTATGAAACTTCAGCCCACTGCATGGAATGTTCTCTAGCTGTTCAGACTCAGTGTTGAGCAGTCCCGTTTCCGGAGATCAGGTTTTCAGGTTCCACAGTGCTCTCCAGGGACCTATTCTCCAGCCCATCTGCACCACTTGCTGTTTTCAGAAACTTCCATGCTCTTTCCCAGGCTTGAGCTTCTCATCATGCTGTTCCCCCTTGCCACAGTGTCCTTCGCTTCCTTCACAGCCCAGGGAAACCAGATTCATTTTTGAAGATGCGGCTGCAATATCCCTTCCTCTAGAATCACCCTCTTGGGTTAGCATTAATCTCTCTTCTCTCTGTCTTTACGTCCATTGCCTTACAGCACCCTGGATTATATTTGGTTACATCTGTCTCCTGCCTTAGATGGGGAGCACCTTGGGGGCAGGAGTGTCTGCACCATGGGAGGTAGTGCTCAGAACAGGCTCTCCATGCACTGGCCTACCCAGAAGGCTCGCCTCACACAAACCCCCAGAGGGCATGTCCTGGGGAGAGTCGAGGGGAGGTGTTTCCAGCCACCAAAGGTCCAAGACGGTGCCTCTTGGCCTTGGACGACGTGTGGTGACCCCTGAGGTGGTAAGTATTGGAAATAGCCTTTATGTCACCACTATCTCCCCCCCTCCCCTGCACCCTGTCCTCTCTTTAGCACATAATGGAACTCAGGCCAACAGAAACCTTGGCCTTCCTCAACACCTTTTGAGGGGAAAAAAATAGGAACTTCTCTTTCTTTCTTTTTTCAGTTTTCCAATCCCAGGTTTAATTGAGTAGTACCTTCACAGGCATGCTTTCCTGAAACTAATATTCTCCCAATTCTACTGGCTGGGCAGGTAGTAAGAGGGGAGACATCGTGTACATTTGCGTATTAGGACTTTTCTGTGTGTTGCTTTCTTGTTCACTTTTTCTGCCCAATTACATGTCTGACTTTCGTCTCCTTTTCTTTCTTTTCTTCCTCTCTTTCTCTTTCTTTTTTTCTCTTCTTTTCTTCAATTCAAAATTTTCACTGATAAGCCTGGTTGCTTGTTTATTCTAAATTTTTCTGCTACTTGTTGAGTTGTCTTTCTGCTCAGAAAAGATTTTTTTCTAGTATTTTTTTGTGCTATTTGTTTAGGCATAATTATTTATGTGTTAGTTATATAAATTAATTTGCTCCTTCATCTCTGTCTTCTTTTTTTTTTTTTTTTTGAGACAGAGTCTCACTCTTTT
>NW_012156173.1:3910734-3919766 GCF_000956105.1 Propithecus coquereli
TCAGGCTGGTTTCAAACTCCTGAGCTCAAACAATCCGCCCGCCTTGGCCTCCCAGAGTGCTAGGATTACAGGTGTGAGCCACCGCGCCCGGCCCATCTCTGTCTTCTTGTCCTTTTTATCTGTGTCCGAGAAGAGCTTCTCATATTCATCTTCCACATCACAGATTTCAGAATGGTGCGGTTTTATTCTCTTCCATTTTTTGCATGTCTTATAAAGTTCTGTTCACATCTCAGTTCTTCACCATAGTTTACACTTATCATCAAATGTTGTTTTATAACTTTATTCACAGAGTCTATTTTTTAAATTATATTGAGCATATATATGAATGCTTTGCAAAATTTATAATATTTATGTTTCCTAGACTGAGAAATCTTAAAATGTATCTTTTTCCTTTGCATTTGAAACACACTTGCCAATAACCAGATTGGCTGCCTTGTATTTACCTAGCCCCCAAATCAGTTATGATATTTTTGACTTTGAGAACCCCAAATCCTGAAAAACAGGGGCTTAAAACACAGTGGCATTTATTGCTTAATTAACAAGGCCAGCTTGGGTTTGGTGTCTCCAAGGATTCACACTCAACCCTCTTTCTGTTCCCACCTTCTCAGAGGGTTGTTTTTTGTCCCCCAGCTTGTGCAACTAGATCCACAGATAAGAGACAATGGAAGAAGGCTTAGGAAAAGACTTTATCCTCTTCTTTTATCAGGGCAGGGACTTCCAGAAGCACCCTGAAGACTTACCCTAATATCTCTTGACCAGAACCAACGGGTCACTGGTCAAACTTAGGGGCAAGAGAGACTGGCCAGTGAGTATCTGAAACTTTTAGTTACCTAGATAGGAAAGGCAGAAAATCAGAGGGCAATTGAAACAGCAGATGCATACTCAGTGTCTAACACACCTTACTCTAGCCACCTGGTTGCAGTTAGAAACTCCTCTCAGGTCATAAACTGGAAGTGCATTGATGTGCACAGCCTCTAGCCAAATTTCTAATGTCTGGAAGTTATTTTTCCAATGTGGTTCCATTGGACTTAGACAGGAACTCTTTTTTTGCTTCTACCTTTTGGTCCTCTGATTATGAATAAGGGATATCATTTCTGGATTATTTAAAACAGTCTGTGTAGTTCTTTGCTTGTCAAAAACAGTATATGCAAAACCGCAACTTCTAGAATGCACTGCTCCAGTGGCTTTTGGAGGCTTTGTCCCTTCTTAACACTGATTTCGTATTCCAAAAGGCAGCGAGCCATTGTCTTTCCTGCTAAGCCCAGAGTTGCTGAAATCCTGGAAACGGGAGCCCCTGCAGTGAGATAGAGAAGTGATAAGAGCAGGATGGGGTAGGAAGAATTGGGCTATAGGGCAAAAACTTTCTAACCTCAAGGAAGCAGCTCTCAGGGTCTGTGGAGCTCGGCGAAAGTCCCGCATCTGTCAAATGGAGATGCCCAGTGGGAGTCTGCGGGAATCAAACACTGTACTGCCCAGTCTTACACGTCAGGCTCCCATCCGCATTTAATTTACTCTTAAATCCTAACTCATTGACAAATATTTCAGGTTTTCAGTGCTGTTCCCATTTTGCATCCCTGTCCATGTTTTCATGGAGATTTTTAATAGACGGTTAAGAGAAGGTGAATCAGGAAAACAAATCGGCAGCTGTCTGACCTAGAGACCTCTGATGTCTCTAGGAGGGAGAGTCTCAATGTGTGTGAGCGGGTGAGCTGAGGACATTTGAAAACCGACATCTTAAAAAGGATCCCCATCTCTCGAATGATGATTTAATATTGAAAAAAATAGTAAAAATATACATATTTGTACTTCAAGGCTTCAAATGTATGTAAATGTGATGGATTTTTAAAAAACATTCAATGTGCTAGTGAATGCATAGCAGCTTTCTGTCATTCTATATTTTCTAATCAATAAATATAAAACTGTGAAGACTATTATGTGAGGATTTGAGTCCATATACTCAATAGCCCATATACTCAATTAAATTGCTTAACTGAAGAAATGAAATGGGAGGAACATAAATAATATTGTAAAGGCCGTGGATGGAGGTCTTGTTAGGAAGAACACCTTATTTACCAGGATTCATGCCTGAATGACCACCTGGGTGTTAGGGGGGAAGCTCACAGGGCATAGTAATAATGGACAGTGGATTATGGGAGAGAAGGAGAGGGAGGGAGAAAAGGCTGAAGTGCTTCATCTAATATAAAGGGAGAATTCTGATGAGAGAGAGAGAGAGAGAGAGAGGGAGAGAGAGAGACAGAATAAAAGGCTAAGAGAGTCCAGAAATAGGAGAAATGGAAGAAAAGGTCAGGACAAGTTGTCAAGTTGTGGGGGATGGGAATGGGGAGAGAGGCCAAGAGAGAAATATGGCAAGAGGCCTGCAGAGTTTAGAAAAGTTAATTTACAGGAACCTCCTTACGGTGGCTTTGACACGAGAATTTTAAGAATGGGCCTACTTAATATTCAGTTGCATGACAGCTCTCTTCAAATCCTCAGTAAAAATCTAAAAGAGCTTATATGAATGGGGTTTGAGAATGTGAAGGATAAAGGGCTGTCATCTATGTATGGACTAGAGCGGGGATAAGAGAAAAGACCAGTTGTTGGAAGTGAAGGTCAAGAATCCAGGGAAAACAGGGAGTTGGTGCAGGAAGCGGTCAGAAGAACCCCAGCCTCCTGAGGTGTGCTGTGTGTTGAGGATGGGCGGAGGGGTAGGGAGCAAGGAGGCATGCAGATTTAACCACATGGGGGCTGGAGCTATTGCTATTTATATATTAAAAGAATGGTGACTCCATAAAGCTGGAGAATTTGGAGACATGCAAGTGGGGTTTTTCTAAAACTCCCTAATTCCATCACCACTACCATCACTTTCAGGAACTTTCTTGATTTCTCTAAACGAATATGGTTTCCTTCCTAAAAATTCCTGTTTTCATGGTGCTTTTCTCACAAAGATTTCATAACATGGTACCTGCTTACAGCTTCAGATTCCTTTGTCATCCTCTTCCTCATCTTGAACTCTGTGCTCCCATCATTCCATAATACCGGAAGTTCTCTGAGTATGCCATTCTCTCTTCTCCAAACTTGTATGCAAGCTATTTTCTCTACTTCAAATGCTCTGTAAAACTACTGGCCTCAGTTATACCTTCTTGACTCAATGTAGCCATGCTGTCTTCCAGGAGTCTTCAAGAACTGGCTGAACATTGCCCCCTGCACTACCACAGTATCATGTATCTCTCCACCTCCTCCACCATTTTCCTGATGCCTTGCCTCTCTCCCCAAATTGGCAGTAAGCATCTGCGCTGTATGGATGCATCTTGTTTACCGTCGGACCCCAGGGCCTAGCATCATATCTGATTCCCAGTAGACACTCCATATTTGCTGAATGATTATTTTGCAGTTATTTAGATTCTTATCTTTCTGATGAGTTGGTAAAGCCTACAGACAAGGATCACCCTGATGCATCCAGCACTGTGCCTCTCACATAGTAGCTGCTCATAAGTATTTGCTGTATTAAAATGCTCTTTAGGCTGGGGGCAGTGGCTCACACCTGTAATCCCAGCACTTTGGGAAGCTGAGGCAGAAGGATCGCTTGAGACCAGGAGTTCAAGATCAGCCTGGGCAACATAGAAAGACCCCATCTCTGCAGAAAATTTAAAAAATTAGTTGGGCATGGTGGCATATGCCTGTAGTCCCAGCTACTCAGGAGGCTGAGGCAAGAGAATCCCCTGAGCCCAGGAGTTCAAGTCTGCAGTGAGCAATGATCACACCACTGCACTCCAGCCTGGGCAACAAAGAGAGACCTGGTCTCTAAAACAAAACAAAACACTCTTGTTCAGTTCAACAAACATTTTTCACTCATATACTCATTTACCAACTAAGCATGTACTATGTGCCAGTGGCCAGCACTGTCTGGCAGACAAAGTTCATCCAGATGATCAGTACAATCGGCCTGAGTGGGTCTTGTGAGCACCGTGTTGAGATGTTTCCCAGGTTACATCTGAATCTGATGGTACAAGATGGTGGTACTTGTGCCACAGGTATGTGATCCCTGATACATAGGCTGGAAATACAGAGAAAAAGGCATAATTCCTCCTTATTATGAATTGCACAGAACTTTCCAAGCCAGTCAACTTAGAGCTCTAATAAGTGCAAGAATATATATTTTATCCAGGAACTTATAATCTTATAGAAAAAGACATGTTTCACGTACATTAAAAATTAGGGAACTAGCTAAAATAGAATGCAACCAAGCTCTGAAACGAGCGTACCTAAATTCCCAGATCAGACAGATCAGAGAGTAGAAACACCAATGCTGGCCGTTATTGTTTGTCAGGAGAGCAAACCCGGACTGGATTTAGGAAAGCAAGGTTCAGATCCCTGTGCTGCCACCTATTATCTCTGCTACCCAGGGCTAGTCACTTTTCTCTCCAGCAGGAACCTGGCTTAATGGTAAAGGGACAGTCTGCAATCAGAGGGGCTGATGAGTTACCAGCTAGACTTTGACAAGTCCTTTAACCTTTCTGATCCTCTGTGTACGCATTCGTAAGATAAAGATAATGATATTACCTACTTTGCAGAGTTGTGAGAATTAATGAGATAGAAGAGCGTCTGGTGCATGGTAGTAAGTGCTTGGTAAATTTCAGCTGTTCTCTTAGGCTGAGTTTCCTTACCTGTGAACTAAGGGTAATATCCTCTCATTGGGTTGCTGTAAAGATCAGAAGGGTAATAGCAATAGAAGCTCTTGGCCAACAATAATCATCCAACAAAGGTTCATTTCATCTGAATCTGTGAGGTAAAAACTTCATAATACAGAGGTAAAAACTTTGAAGCAGGCTCTTTTACTGACAACAACAGAAATAAAGTAATATCTTGTTTCCAGCATAACAACTGTGCCTTTCATAAATTCGTGGATTCCTTTGTTTTCGAAATTGGCAGTACCTTACATAATTGGGCTTCCATCATGAAAAATTCTTCCTGTGATTTTGCCCTGAAGTTTCTACAGCTTAGTTTCCCCATGGAAAGAAATGTTTTATTAGTGTGGGGAGGCTCTCCTCACCACACAAATGGATCCTAACTACAGCTTCCCCCCCAATTCTTAAACAGTCTTGCACAGCTGAAGCTGAGATGTCATTTCAGGCAGGTTTTTAAGTTAGCATTGCACGTAGCTTCCAACTCCAACTCCCCAATAAATTGGAGAGACAGGTGCATGCAGGAGTGAGACATTTTGTATAAAATAACAGTGGACGTCGCTAATAGCCCCATAGTGCCAGCACTAGAGTCCAGCAATGCTAAGCATCACTGAGCAGACCTGAGTCATGAGTTGTCTGAGAAACAACTACTTTCAGGGTAATCACAATGTAGCAGTTTAAAATTAAATTATACTTGATTTACTTAAGAAAAAAATATTCCTATAAGTCAAACAACGGACTACATTTTTCTTCTTATTTTGGCACAACAGTAATATACATGAATCATTGTTCAAAAATAATGAAAGCTTCTAAATTTAGAATGATGCGATAAATTATTTTAGTCTTATTATTACTTCTGTGTAAATTGTATAGAATAATGTGTACATTATTGAGGCACAGCCATTTAGCAAATGCATAAATGAGTGAGCTATGGCATAGGGAGAAAAATTATACCAATGAGCAAAAACAAAACAAAATAATACAGAAAAAAGCCATATGAATTTATGATTTATTATGACAGCAACATATTTGATTCAGTATCAGCTGGGAAGTATTTTGAGAGATTTGGGGTTCTGTGATTTAACTGAGATTGGGTAACTTTTTGAAGGAGGAAAAGATGAAAAATCGTCCTCATTTGGTATTTGCTCAAATAGCCCCTTGGGAAGAAGCCACTTCCAACTTTTTCCTTTCTCACCGCCATAACTTAGAGTCTTTTAAGTGGCTTCCATTGTGTTATTTTATTCAATAACTCACCCTTCTGGGGAAGACTGGTCATGAGAAAAAAAATTGAACTAGGGGACTCTGACTCTGTTCAACTTAAAAATCTTATAAAACCAGTTCTTGTTCATACACTCTGAGTAAATAGCTGCTTCAAACTCTTAAAAGTAGAAGCTAATTGCACACTAATGGAAGGCCTTTGGGACCTCTCAGAACTTTTTTAACCCCAAGGCTAAATAGTCCTTGAGTTCTTCCTTGAGAAAATGCTACCTAGGAGAAACTATGATTCAAAAATGAACTATTCTTGAATGAAAAATAAAATCCCACACACATCCAGCAATTAAAACTTGTGTTTTAAAATTGGCTGATTCATCTTTTATACACACATGCAAAACTGAGTTTCCTTAGGCTGCTCTAGTGTAGATTCATTGTATTTTGAGTTCTGTTTCTACCAGCTAGTATAAGATCTAGACCACTAAAAAGTAACCCTTTGAGAATTCACAAGGTATATACCAGGGGTGGGGAATCTGTGGCCTTGGGGCCACATGTGGCCTTCTGGATCCTTGAGTGCGGCCTTTTGACTGAATCCAAATTTTACAGAACAAATCCTTTTAGTAAGGTATATATATACTATATACCTTGTGGGCTCCCGTGAGGGTCCTATCAGCTACGACCAGGCATGTTCCTGGGATTGCAGCTGTCTCATAACTGCTGGCAACCTGGCGATGTCGAAAATATTTAACTGGGACAGAGGCACCAACCTATCAGAATGGCTGTAAAAACCGGTTCAGGCATGCTGGTGGACGCCAGCTAATCTCAGCCTACCCAGGTGCGCCCCACCACTTGGCTGGCTGCTCTAGGGCTGGCTTTGTCCGTGTCTGCCAGGACTTGGCATGGCAGCCTCCCAGCAGTGTGTGTCTGCGGCTGCTGCAGCACCCAGGGAGGGGTCTGTGGCAAGTGGCAACCTCCCTGCCCTCTCTGCGTAACATGTCCTTAGTGAGGAACAAGAGCACTGCTGCGTGTGACAAACACCACCCGGAGTTTGCAGTGAAACAGGTCCCACCATGTTTGTTTAGAGCCTTCTTGCTTCTCTGGATATCCCAGAGGAGCCATTTGCCCAAGGCGCACAGTCATGGAAGCCTCAAATTTAGACTCTTGATGTGATTTCCAAGTGAGGTTAAATGTACAGCCACAGTGATACACTGACTGGACTGAAAGGGGAGATGTTTACCTTTAAATCTTGTGACCAGACAAAACAGCCCATAGTCCTTCATAAATTAACATGTCTACAAATCCTGTCACACCTATCATAATACACACAACTTGTTGTTGCTATCGACCACTGATTTGTTAAATACATGTGATTTTAAAGTTCAAGTGTCACAGGTTTCAATACTTGATTTTTTAACATATAGAAAGTGTGGGCTGGGCGTGGTGGCTTATGCCTGTAATCCTAGCACTCTGGGAGGCCGAGGTGGGAGGATAACTTGAGCTCAGGAGTTTGAGACCAGCCTGAGCAAGAGTGAGACCCCCCCCCACCCCGTCTCAGAAAAGAAAGTGTAGAAAAATGGAAATAGCCCAGCATCTCACAAACGCTGAGATCCTCGGACCCGGGCCTCAGCCTGCCCAAGGTAGCTTGCCTGTTAGAATCCCTCTTCATACAACCAAAGCTGTCATCAGGTCAAGCTGGTCACCTGACTTTCTCTTCCCTGGAGGTGAGTTTGTTCCCACAATTCTCCTCCACCTCTCTTACAAGCTAACTGCCCTTCAGGCTGCCCAGGGAAACCTAAGAAAGCTAGGCCTGACTGAATTCCAGGGGCCCAGCGTAGGCTCAGCCTGGGAGAATGACACTCAGGAGAAGCATATTGACAGTGACAGCTTACATACTGACCATACCTGCTCAGCCTCTGTAAAAAGGAGCTCACGGCTTTAAAAATGCTTGAGAACAGCTGCCTTCTAAAGGGTTCATCTGAGTCACAGAAGTATGTGTCTCTGAAATCCCAGACTGGCATCTTCAGAGGGGATGAAGTACAGTCCTTTGGGCTGGGTCTGAGTCTAGTGCTTCATGTTCTGGGTCCCAGGGCATTCTCTGCGGGGCTGAGAACCTGCACTCACACGGGAAATACTGTTCTTGGTTTCTGACCTTTTGGGCAGCTGGGAGAGGAAGAAGCAGTGCTGGCAGGGGCAAAGGGAAACATAAGGGAACTCTCTCCATAGACAATTGTTCAGATCGTGAAATAAGGAAAGCCAGAGAGCTGAGGGTGAAGAAGCAGGCATCAGGCCTCCAGGGTCAGTTCTGCACCAGTCTCCGTGTGAGCTTGGGCCAACCACACATGTCATGACCTCAAGTTCCCCTGTGCGAGATGCCCCAGCAGTCCAGTTTCTTACTTCACCTACGTCTGTTATCAGCTTTAGGCACCAGGATTTCAAATCAAGCTCAACGCTGCCCTATAAGGTCTATTAGAACATGCCCATGAACACTGAAAAAATTTACTAAAAATGTACCCACTTTGAGTCCTGGCTTATTGAAATGAATTAAGTTCATTAGCTTCTAGTCGTTGGAACAAAACATTCTTTTCAGTTAAAGAGGGGTTAGCCAAGAAAAACCTGCCAAAAATTTTCATTGTGCACAATTGCATTAAGGGAGTTCAGTCGCAGAGCTTAGGGGCTTTGTTTTGTTTTGTTTTTCAGTATCTCACATGATTTAATTACCTTGTCCTGGGTTACATAACTCATTCCTCTTTGTATTTTGATTTTTCCATCTAAGAATACAGAAAAGCTTGCTACCTTCAAATGCAGAAAGATTATGATAATTATTGAGCATATTTTAAATACTCTGAATTTCCTGATTTTCTTTAAACTACAGAAGTTTAAAGTATAAAGAAGCCAAAAGGAATGTGTGACACATATTTCATTAAACCTCAACATCTTCATAAAACAAACTAAGATACAATGCCAATATTAATGAATGGAGATCTTAAGTAACTTGTCAAAACTATACAGCATGCATTTATACATATATATGTATACTTGCTTTGGGTGCCAAGAGATATTTAAGGCAAGTTAGGAAAGTTTACGAAAATAATAACAAAAGGTTTGCTTTCATCTAAATGCAAACTATAGGCCGGGCGC
>NW_012156173.1:3920026-3939662 GCF_000956105.1 Propithecus coquereli
TGAGGTTGCTGTGAGCTAGGCTGACGCCACAGCACTCTAGCCTGGGCAACAGCAAGACTCTGTCTCAAAAAAAATAAAATAAAATAAATGCAAACTATATGTAGCACAAATCAAAGTTGTATTCATCCATGATTTTAGGGAAACATTTAGGCTTCCTCTCCTACATAATAAAATTTAAAATTAAATTTGAAAGTACTTTATAATACTTGTTCATTTGTCATTTCTTTACAACAACATAAACGGTTGCACTTTAAGTTGAATTTTGTGAGTGTCTTCAACTTTTACAAACATAAATACACATTAGCTTCCTTCAGGATAATTGAACTTGTACAATATAAGCTACTAAGAGTACACTGTGCTTTCAAAGCCATATACAAATTCAATGGTCAACTTTTAATGGTTACTGCAAAGGCCCTTCCTGGATAGTCTCTTTTCATCTTCCTTGTGACATGATCACTGACTCTATTAGTTAAGTCTTTTGTTGACATCACCACCTCAGCTTGCTCTGCAGTCTACACTGCAGCTCACTTTCCCAGGAATTGGAAGAAAAGAACTTTGCAACTCTTTCTCTTTATCCCCAAATACAAGTTTCCCTTGCCTGCTCTTAGGGAATGTGTGAACTAGTGAGGAAGCAAGCGCTTAGGGAAAGGGCAGCTCTGGGTTAGAGAGGGCAGGCCATGTTGAAAGATGGCCCCAGATACTCATTCTTGATGGGAAATGAGAAAGCAAGAGAAGGCAGGGGCAGGATAGGGAAGGTCAAGGGCTTCTGCCCTTCCGAGGAGGGGATGCTTCATGCCTTGGTGTGAACGGTCGTGGGTTCAGTTCCAAGATCAGTTCCAAGGGAAAGCCCAATGCCTTTTGTATCATTTAGTATGTTGGATTTTGCATGAAATCCCAATACATAGCTCGAGGATGTCGTGCCTGGTTAGGAGGAGCAGAGCTGAGGACAGTCGTAGGAAGGAGAGGATTATTTGTGTTTGATGTCATTTCATATCACTTAGTTTCAATTCCTTTGAGAACAAACTAAATGAACAGGAAGAAGCAGCAAAACGTGTGCAACGTGTTTGGGGAAATTCTAAATGTGGAAGTCAAGACAAGTCTTTGATTTAGCAAAGATAACTGAAATGAATTGAAACCTCCAAATCTCACCTCTGGAAGGAAAAGGTATTAAACAAACCTCAGTTCAAAAAGCCAGTTTTAAAGAACGCAGGAGCCAGCAAGGCAGGCGTTTCAGGCTCTGAATAACACTCAAATTCATTACAAACGTGCTGGGAATTTTAAAAGGAAGTTGTGTCCATTGATTACATAACTAATAATTTTATGAAGCCTACTCAAAATACTGATTTAAAAAAAAAAAACGGTGGTTACAACGTCTACTTATTACATATTATCCATTGGTGACAATAAATGGAAGTGTGTGTCTGCGTACGTGTGTTTGTGCATGCCTGTGAGTGTTTACTATCTTGGTCGACCTCTCCAAAATGGAAAAGATTCATACATTGCATTATGTAAACACAATCAACGGGACCCATCCTACCAGTGGTGGGTATGTAACTCAGATTTTCTGAGCATAGGTCTCAACAAGACTTCAGTCTTCACAACACTACAGCTCCGAGGCACCCCACGTCCCACCAGACTGTCCCTTCTCTGCACGCATCCAGCGCGCTCCCACGCGCACGCGCATGCACACACACACACACACACACACACACACACACACACACCCCGAGGGAGACGCGAGTACAGCGTGCTCCCCTAGCGGGTCGCCCGAGCCACGCAGTCTCACTTTACCTCTCGCCCAGGGAGGATGCCGGCCGCCGCTGGCTGGGTAGGTGCCCTTCGCCACCGCCTCTGTCCCCTTCTGGTCCAGCAGATTGGGGCCCTCTGTGTTTTCAACAGGTACCATGGTCACGTAGAAGTAAGTTACAGCTTCTCCTTCGCCAGAAAACCACCCCGACCTGCCTTGCCGACGGGAGCGGTCACTTTCCCCATGACAGCATGCTAAAGCAGAGAGAGGGGAAAAACTTCGGGCAAAGCCAATGTGATTTGTGACCAACTTTGTTTCTATTTCCGAAGGCTTTGCCCTTTTCGGTGACACAGGCTGTTGCTATTCCCAGCAGCCTATCACAGGCAAGGGGAGGGCCGTGTGTGTCGGAGGATTGTTTTTGCCTTTGGATGCAGGGTTGGGAAACAAGGGGTTAAAAGACTTGGGAACAGGAGCTCAGACGTAGTGTTTGGCCCTTAGCTAAGGGTAGCTCTTGTATTCCTGCACCTTTGAAAAGAGGCAGAGAAAAGAAACATGCAGATTTAAATGCAAGCTGAGAGTGGGGATAGAATACTCATAGATGGTATCAGTTAATCTTGCAGAGAGAGGAACAAATTTATGCAAAGACATACCAGAAGGGAAGGTGTGTCAATTTTTCAGCAGGACTGGTATTCCCAGAGTCATGGCATTTACCAACTTACACAAAGCATAAAATATCTTTATTGTTTCAACCTAATTTTGATCTAAGTAAACACTTTCTATACCTCTCTCTCCAAGGCCTGAGACCATGCATATACAAATTCAGAATGTATAGATTCTGTAGATTTTTTATATCCTGAGATTATAGCAAAGTAATCCATTTTATAAGGCATAATTGTCTTTAAGAGAAGAACTAACCCTGAATCTTCTGTCAGGTTGCATGTTTGCACTCCCAATTCAGAGAGACCAGACTAAATGACCCATTGTGGAGGTGTGGTGGTCATATAATCTGAAATAAAATCAGGCCATCAGAGAGAAGATTTTTTTTCTGATTTTTAAATATATTTATATAAAAAGTCTTACAATATTATGACATTTTACCTTCAGTTATATATTTAGCAAATCATATTTAATGAAAAACCTTGTAGAGGAAATTGAGATCATCTTAGAAAATCACTCAGTAAAAACGAACATTTAAGGAGCACTTATTATGTGTCAGGAATTGTGCTAAGGGCATTAACTCAAATGATTCTTGTGAAAAAACTCGTGAGGCAGGTACCAATGTTCCCGAAGAGGAAATGGAGGCTGGGTAACTTGCCTGAAGTTTCCCAGCTAGTCAGTGGTGGCGCTGAGATTATGAAGCCAGGAGATCTAATGCCAGAGTTCTGCTGTCTCCTAACTTCCCAGCCTGTCCTTCTCTGATTTTTTCAGCCTCTTCCACTTTCAGCCCTTCATGACCTTAAGAATATGCCATGAAATATGGCTTTTAGCTCTAGACAATGAAGTGAATTTGTGCTTGTATAGGCAGAGACTGAACTTACTTTCAGCATGTTGACGGGATCACAACAAAGCTCTAAATTAACTTATCATTTGTATATTTCCTTTGCTCATCACTAGATATTTCTGTATTTTTCTTACCCTTCAGAGAATTGGGTAGCAAATGAAAACAAACCAATAATAATTCAACTAGTATTTATTATGCACCTATTGTATGTCTGCAGTTAGTGCTGGAAAATGGAATTCCTCCAAGCGTAGCCCAGCCCCCTTCTGATTAAGAGGGTGAGAAGTTCAGAATCCCACAGATCAGCTTGTCACCGCTAAAGAGTGCATAATGCAATGATGGTTTAGGTAACTGAGTATATTTGTTCACAGGGTGCATTATAATTATAGGGGTGGTAGTTTTTATCTGTGAAACACACATATTTCTCATCAGTTCTCCATATTCTCTTGGCTTCTATCTTCTTTCTGCTCAGAACCAATGCCTTAGTGGGGAAAATGTTCTTGCAATGGGTCAGTTGTATAATTGCTTTGTTTTGTGATCCCAAGATCTGTCTCTAGCAGCTTCTTGTCACCAGGGGAGTGTTAGGGTGTTTGCAGTGGCATTTGACTAGGCAGAAGATAAATCCGACTCCAGAATACTATACTACGGTTGCAAGCAATTCAACAATTCTCACTCTGCTTTCTGTAACGGGACTGTACAGGAGCTCCATAGGCATCATAAGCCAACCAGAAGTCAAAAACAATAAGCAAACAATGCAACTGACCACATCGCCCTCTGCTGCACCTAATTCTGTTCTTTGTTCCATTGTTGACCTGACATGGGCCACTGGCTATCTCAAGCTCTGTGTTCATTGCATTTTCTTAGCCCAGAGAAAAGTTTAAGGGGAAAATTCTTTTCACCCAGCTAGAGGGGGATATTCTCTCTGCCCCAGTTTCCATTAAGAACACTGTGCTTCTCCTTTCCAGTGTTTTGCACACTTAGAATGCATCTACTATAATTATGTGCAGTGATTTGATTAAATCTGCCTTTTCTGATAGATTATAAGCTCCACAAGAATGTGGATCATGTTCATTTGGTTTATTATGGAATTTCCAGTAAATACTCAGTAAATATTTTCTGGATAACAGACTGATCCCTGTAAATCCAATGAACTTTAGCATTACTGGAACATACGCTCCAAGAGGACATGCACCTATGTCTGTTTTGTACATTTGTCCATCTCTGTATCGTCAGCTCTTAGCACAATACCAGCAGTAGACAATAAATATTTGTTAAATAAACGAGGGCTCACACATCGACCTTCTATTGAGCTAAATAATTATTTCATTTTTCAATATCAAACCCATGATTGCCTATAGTATTTTGTCCTTCCTCTCTGCTTTCTGCCAATCCCTTTAGAGCAAATATCACCACAGGCTGTCCTTCCTCCCTGGAGTTTGAGCCACTACCACTATTAATAGCTGTTCCTCCACTCAAGGAATGTATAATCAGCAGACAACACGTAGTTCATTTTTCAAAACCCAAATAATTTTGCTATGTACCATTTTAGACCAATGCTCATGGGCAATGCTACCAAATCCAAAACACCCCTCATGCCTTATAAGCTGACAAAGCAGGGAAGAGGGTATGAAAGGGAAGACAAACAGCATCACAAGGTATGTGAACATCTACCATATAACAAGCTTATTTTCATGGCAATCTTTTTTAAACTTCACAACTTTGTGGAGTAAACACTGTTTCCTCCATTTTGCAGAAATTGAAACTGAGAAGTTTATGAAACATGTCCAAGATGAAAAAACATTTTCCAACATTATGAAAATTTTGAATCATACAGGAAAACCTAGATTCTATAATCAACATTTTACGATGCTTGCTTGTTCATCTGTCTATCTATATACCAGTCCCTCTAGCCATCCATTGATCATGTTAGTTTTTATGCATTTCAAAGTAAGTTGAAATACTCCAGCATACATATCATTAACTAGAGTTCAGTACATGTTTATATTCTTTTTTTTTCTTTGAGGCGAATTCTACATACAATGCAGTGCACAAATCCTAAAGGTACCAATAAATGTGTTTAGAAAAACATATAAGCATGTCCAGCCCAAACCCCTATCAAGTTATAGAATATGACCATCATCCCAAAAAGTTCCTTCATTTCTCTTCTGAGTAAATTCCCACTCCAGCCTCTAGAAGCAACCAATGTTCTGATATTTTCCCACATAGATTACCTTTGCTTGTTCTAAATCTTTATAGAATAGAACCATAGAGTATGCACTCTGGTGTAAATCTTCTTTCACTGAGCATAATTTTGAGATTCATCTATGTTTCTGTGTGTATTAGCAGTCTGATCTGTTTATTGCTGAATGGTGTTCCATGAATATACCACAGTTTATGTATCCATTTTCCTATTGATGGACATCTGGGCTGTTTCTTATTTTGTGCTATTATAAATAAAACTGTTGTGAGCATTCTTGTACATGTCTTTCTGTGGAACACAACATCTCAAAGCACAGCAGTCCAAGTCTATTTGATTCCAAAACCCACATGCTTCCCCCTACACCCCATTGCTTCCCTGCAGTGTAGCCTGTTGCACTGTGTCGATGTGGAGTGCACCTCCAGAGGTTTCATCCTACAGTGGGTCATTACCGTGTAAACACAAATGGGGAAATATAATCTAGACCAACAAAAAAAGATTCCAGATACAAATTCTTTATTAGCCATATTCCAATAAAATATTCATCCTGGTATGATTGTTTGGAAGAATATTTATCATTTCACCTGGTTCTACCATATAAACAACTCCTCTTTCCAAAAGTTTTCAATGTAACTTTTTCCCTTATGTATAGAATATTATCAGTCATAACATGGTGCTTAAAATTCCTCAAATTACAAAATATGTATGGTTAAATTCATTATGATATATTCACTTGATATAATATATAACAAATCATTTTTAAAAAGACCATAGGGCAATGCAAAAAAATGTTATTTCTGTTATTTTAAGTGGGAAAATCAAAGTAGAAAGTTGCATACTCATTGCCATTGCAATACTTTTTAAAAATATATGTGCACATTGGTTGAGACTAGAAAGGAACTTGGAAAAATTAAAAATAACTGATATGTTGGCTTGGTAAATCATGTGTAAAAAGTACTTTCTGAAAAATTGTTTGCTTAATGACGTTTTAATATTGTATATATAATAAATATAAATCCGAAGAAAATTTCTTCATATTTAGGGCTGCCATAGACTGTTGTGCAATTTGTACATTGCACAACTCTAAGTGGGCCCCTCTCGTTTGCAGACAGCAGAGGTTTGTTTATACATAAACAAATTTTCCAGAATATGACAATAAAAACATCTGGATGAAGGGGCAGTTTTTTCTAATTTGCACAAAATTTTGTTTGGGCAACTAATTATAATCTCTTCAAATTATAATCGCCCCTTAAATCACAGCAGTGTCTTATCTATTAGTTTGATCTACGTCTGCTTTTTTACTGCTTAGCTACATAGAACCAGCACCCTTTGCCTTTGATTGGCTATTTTTCCAAGTAAATTATTTTTAACTTTTAAAATCTCTCTCAGTACTATTCCCATGTTCCTTGGATGGAGGGTATCCACAAAAAGCTGTTCAATGATTAATCTTTCTCTTGAGATTAACCTTCCTTTTATACCATGAATGCAGAAAAAGTTACTTAATCATACAGGCTGCAGTTATTGGCTTGAGGGCTCTGGTCCACTTTTGTTACATGTCTCTTCTCATTTGCAAGTTAATGAGGAGGGCACTGTATAGAAAATGACTGTTTTCCAAACTTAAATGATCTGAATAACTTGAGGAAATTTAGGAGCGGAAAGCTTCCTGAAATGTGAAACATCATGCTCAGCTTCTTAAGATGAACTTGTTAAATTTCAGCTCTGGTGGATATCTTTGAGCAGGTCATAGACTTTTCTCTTTCTTCTAGGCTGCCCAGCAACTGAAGGCACTTCCTGTTTGGGGAATTCCTCCCTCTGTATGGAAGAAACTGTCTCCCAAGGGGAGAAGCTGGAGAGGGCTGATGCTCTCCTTTCTCATTCCCTTCACACTTAGGGCCCGGCTCTGCCAAGCAGAGTTTGCATCACAAGCTGGTGGCACAAAGTAGCAGGGTGTGCAGGCCCCATTCTAGCGAGGGTGGTGGCAGTGGCTCTGGCCAAAATATTCAGTGTCAGGGTTACCGGATATACACTGTGGGATATGTGCTTAGGGGTGGCTGGACCAGCTCAGAGCACGACTTAGGGAGTTATTCTTGACTACACAGTCTCTAATCTGGAGTTGGTTTCTGTTGCATTAAACCAAAAACTACGAACGATGCCAAACTCAACTAGCAAAGTCCTCTTTTAATGTGTGCAGGGGCACATTAATCAAGAAACTAATGAAGCTCAAGCTTCAAAGTCCCTCGCTCACATGGCCCTTGCAAGGCCCTGAGAGGCACCTAGCAA
The DNA here is from genome assembly GCF_000956105.1 of Propithecus coquereli. NCBI lineage: Eukaryota > Metazoa > Chordata > Mammalia > Primates > Indriidae > Propithecus > Propithecus coquereli. The sequence continues at coordinate 3,927,749 of NW_012156173.1, forward strand.
TGCATTCATATGGTTATATGGTTTTGTAAAATTTGCAAAAGTAAAATATTTAACTGCAGTTAAGTCCACTAACTATTTGCACCTTGCTGGAGACATCTCCTTTGTCACATTTCCTTTGCATCATGTGACATAGGGGTGGCCATGGACTATTTGGAATCTGACTTAAGGTCAGTTAAGTCAGAAAAATATTTGGTTTTGGTTTCTTACAGATGGCTCACAGGCACTTCAGTGTCTAGTTAAGTTCTTACTAGCTCTCCTGGTAGAGGAAGGTTTTCCTTCCAGGAGTTCTCCTGCTCTCCACAGTGCCATCTCATGTACACATGTCCCACATTGTCACTCATGTGGCACAAAGATGAAAAGGAACAGAGTTAGATGTTGTCTTTCCATGTGAACCTGTCCTGTGGCTCCCAGGGCCATGGTGGAGGGCCACTTTCTCTAAAAAAAGTAACATCACAAGAAACGTGTGTTATGAAAAGGAGATCAAAAGGTATACAACCAAAAAAGTAGAGGGGGAAGTATTACATAGGTGTATCAGGCAATTCCTGGTTGAGGCGAAGTTTGTAACACTTGGCAGATTTTTAACATTTGTAGTTTATCTAAATAAATGTTCACTCTCATACTTAATTTTATATTTTTTTAAAAATATGAGCTTCCAAATTTTATAAACTTCAGGCCCCACAAAACTTGGATCTGTCCCTATGAAGACGTTGGAAAAATATTATTCTTTCCAGGTGATTGTATTTACCAGAAACCTCTCACATCCATTCCCTTCTCCCCATCCCCACTGCCACTCTCTAAATCCAGGTGACCTCACCACCTCCCACGTGGACAGCTGCAATAGCCTCAAACAGGTCTCGCTGCCTGCAGTCTTGGTCCCCAAAGCCCATTTGCCATACTGCTGCCAAGATTTTTTCTGAAAAATAGGTCCTTATATGGCTTCCATTTGTTTTAAAGCTGGAAGATGTTTCATCAGCTTCCAATTGTTCTTTGGATTGGTCTGAATTCCTTAATGAGGCTTAAAATGCCCTGCATGGTCTGGCATGGGCTGGCCCCTCCAGACCCATCTCTTGCCACTGCCTGACTTGAACTCTGTAATCTAGTCCCATCGTGGACTAATGGTGGACAAGCCAATCATTGCTTCCTTGACCCAATCCCCTTTTAGACACTCTTGTCTCACTCCTCATTGTCTCCCCCTCCCAGCACAACGAAAAACACCAGGGATAGGTGTATCTGTTCAGGGAGCCAACACAATAGGGCAGGAGCCTCTCTTTCTGATCTTTCTCTGTGAATCAGGTTAGGGAATGGTCATATCCGTCAGAGTTCAGTGCAGAAACTTTAAGCAGGAAGGAACTTAACACAGGGAATTTGGGTGCTTATAATATCATTGGAAGGTCTAAAAGATCAGATTCCAAGCATTCAGGGATGACTCCCAGAATAATACAGAGCTGACTCACCAGCTGAGCTTCTACATCTGCCCAATGGAGCAATGAGTTCAAGAATGTGTTGTTTAGATCCAGGTCTCAGACTATTTCTGCCCCTATAACTGCATTCTCTAGGAGGCTGTAGATGCTGGAATGCCACCTCAGGAAAATGTCACATCTGCCTGACCCTTGAGGCTCACGGAAACTCCCCAAAGAGGCAAAGGAAATAGCCTCCCCTCATACCCACCTTCATGCACATGCATCTAACTGATATCTACAGCCCCATTGCAAGGGAGTCTGGGAAATGTAGCTCTCTAGTCTCTGCAGTGGGAGAGAAGGGGAAAGGGAGGTTGAGAGAGCCTCTCCACTATATCCACCATAATAGTGAATGTTTGGGTTAATAGATCATGCAAAGCAGGGCCTGGCGTCAAGGCTATGGCAGGACAACGCTTGTGCAAGCCAGAGTTATAACAGTGGAAGCAAAAGAGACATGCAAAATAAGAGAAAGGTGAGTGCAGAGAGAGCAGGAGTATGGAAACACAGAGTGAAGCAGAGACCTGGGACTCTATGGCCCCATGACAATGGTCTTGGCTTTGGGTTTCCTAGGAGCCCCACTGGGTTTTATACCTGCCCTTCCACATCCGAGGGTCTGGGTGAGCTCCTCTTTTCCATCCCTCCCCACTCTGTACCCAGGCCCATTTGCCAGGAACTTTGGTCCTCTCTGGCCTTCCTTCCCCTGGGCTGGGCCAGGTGCCATCCTCTCTGCTCCCAGGACACACATTGCCAGAGCTGACAGAGCATTAAGCAGAGAGTGCGGTAATAATTTACTAATCTGTTTTCCCCATTAGCCTGTAAACACTGTGAGGGCAAGGTCATGGCCACCTTGTTCACACTCCTCCAGAGTCTGGCACGATGTCTGAAATCTTGAGTTGCTCACTAAATATTTACTGAAAGAAATACAAGAGAAGAGGGTGGAGGAAAAGAGGGTATAAATCACAAAGCTTCTGATCAATCTTGTGTTGTTTCATTGCAACAGCATTTTGAAAGTAGGTTCTAGGAGTCATCTTGGTTTTAATTCTGGCTGTACCACTTACTAGCTTAGGAAGCTCTTTGTGCCCCAGTTTCCTTCCTCTGAAGTGGGACAACAATAGCATCTATCTCGTGGGGTTCTGTGAGAATTAAATGAATTAATACACAGAAAGTATTTAAAACAGTATATGACCATAGTCATCCTCAGTAAATGATAGCTATTGTTGTTGCATCCAAGGGACTCCATAGAAATATAAAGTAATAATAGAAAAAATGTTGGTTCAGGAATAAGATAATATAAATTCTAATGTTGGATCTTTATAATCCACATGATTAGGCCGGGCACAGTGGCTCAAGCCTATAATCCTAGCACTCTGGGAAGCTGAGGCGGGTGGATCATTTGAGCTCAGGAGTTCGAGACCAGCCTGAGTGAAAGCGAGACCCCATCTCTACTAAAAAAAAAAAAAAAAAAAATAGAAAGAAATTAGCTGGACAATTAAAAATACATGGAAAAAAATTAGGTGAGCATGGTGGCGCATCCCTATAGTCCCAGCTACTTGGGAGGCTGAGGCAGGAGGATTGCTGTGAGCTAGGCTGACACCACAGCACTCTAGCCAGGGCAACAGAGTGAGACTCTGTCTCAAAAAAAAAAAAAAAACTATAATCCACATGATTAGACTTAGACTTTGGGCAAGTCTAATAATCCCTCTAGGTTCAGTTTCCTTATCTCTTAGACAGGAAAACATATACTTGCCTTCTGTAAAGCTACTAATCGCTTGCCCAAAAGCCAAGGTCTCTCCTTTTGGCAATATTTTGTAATACTATGTGTGTGTGTGTGTGTGTGTGTGTGTGTGTGTGTGTGTGTTTGGGGAAATTGCATGCCCATCTCACAGACCTTCCAATTAATGTATTAATACACCACCTCCTAGCCGAGGGGTAGGCTGGTGCCTGCCTGCTACGACAATTAGATATTCTGAAATGTGAGTGTTAAGAGGTGGCACAAGTCTACACCTGGGTGGAACAGTCATTTCCAATGGCAGAACTCAGAAAAGACCATCTACTAGTTTCTATTACCTGTTTCTCCTGAACTATCTTGGTTCTTCCCAAGACTTTGTCCTTCCTATTTTTCCCTTTAGTTCTATGAACCACTCGAAGGTCAAGCAACAAATTCATTTTTGGCTGGTGCTACCCAGAGTCCAAAGATTCCCCAACATGAACTCTCAAAGGATTTTAGTTAAGATAAAATCACTTAAAGTATTTGAAAACATCTTAAAAACTGTTACGATACTTTATAAATATGAACTGTTCACCAAGGCAACAGCAGTAGCAACTGTAGAAGAGAATCGAGTTAATGCTCAGTCTATTGGTTTATCCATTCAAACTATGCTCTCTTTCTAAATGAGGATGGCCGCAGCGTGACAGTAGACTGGCAACCGAGACAGTGGCGAAAAACCAGAAAGGTCCTCGAACCTCCAGTCTTTACAATAGCCTGAACTGACTCAACATTTCGTAGAGCCACGTACCCAAGTGGAGGGCCCTGGTGACATCTTTAACTCTCAGATAAAAATGTGGGGTCTGGCCTTACCTCCCAGGACTGGTGAGGAAGAGAAAGGAAGAGAAAGGACAAGTGTAAAGGATTGGGGTATGTCTACATTTTACAAGCTCCATCGTTAGAGAGTCTACTCCATGAAACAGCACTGATCAAACATGCAATCCTTCTATCCCTGTTGGCAAACAGAATTGATACCTTAAAACTGAGAGCATCAACTTCAGCATAAAAATGGCAATGGATTTGCTGGGACAGCACCTCTGAACTTGTCTTCTGCAGAGCTTGTGCGCCCCTCAAGATGTTAATAGATATTCTGAGGAATGAAAAAAATGAAGGGGCTGCTTCATTGTCCAAAAAGTTTGAGAAATTCTATGCTGTTCTTGGGACATCAAAAAAACATTTTATGTCTAAGAAATCTTGCATTATGGATGTGTAAACAGTTCTAATGTAGAGTTCTTCACACTATTAAATTTTGAATCCTTAATTTCTCCACACACAAAAAATTAACTTTTAAATGGACGCAGTTTGGGAAATCTGCATTAAGATATCCGTGAGAGTAGAGTGGTTTTGCTCAAGCCACGAACTTGAATTTTCTCTTCTCTGCTGCCCCCTTTTGATAGATGGAGGGAAAAGCAGGTTTACGGTTGCAAGGGACAGAGGCGGGAAACCGCAAGTAGTTGCTTCCAGGTCTCCTGGGAAGAGAGAGAGAGAGCCACTTGAATCCTGGAAGTTGCTCTTATCAATTCTCTGTGCAATTTTTGCGGCCCTTGTTAGCTACGTATTCATACTGTATCTACGTCTGCCCAGGTTGTCTTTGAGCCCTAGAGTAAAGGCCATATAGGCATTAATTTAGAAACTTATCTATCCTTCCAAATATATATTGTGTGCTTACCATGTGCCCGGTGCAACGCAAGGTGGCAGAAATAGAATGATGAACGAGGCACTCTCATGGGGGAACCAGAGACTTTTCCAGGCTATCTGACTACATTCATTGCACCTGCGCCTGACCTCCCTTTGACTCTAATATCCTTTTCTAAATGTGAATCTCAAAGACTGGAGTCTTTGCGTTAGATTTCTTTATTGTTATCACATCACATCCAACAACCATCTTTTCACAGCTTTCCAGATCCCAAATACTATTTAGTAAGGATACTTTACTTTTCAGTTATAAATGGGCTTCCTTGTATTCATATTATTTTCATTATCTCTGGAATTCTTATTTAATTCTGTCTTGAACTGAGATTTGAGGCAGTGTCTGAGTCACAGAATGTACCATTTGAAGCTACCCTGGGCATGGAAGATTATTGACTTTGGGAAGAAATTTTAATGGAATTCATACAATCTCGAGGTGTCATCATCCTGTGATGGTTTACAAGAAATGGAACATTTTAGAATTTCTACAGCAAACAAGGAATATTCATGAGGCAGTTTCTAGTCCTTCCATGTCTTTCCTGGCTGCCTCTAACTTTACAGCAACTTCAAAGTGGCAACGAGGTACCTCTGGCTAATTCCAGAGTCCTGCCCCACTGCAGAACACCACGGAGTGGCCCAGACAGGCTGAGACACTCTGTCACTCCAGTCATCATTAGTATATGCTATTTTCTGATGAGTAGAAGTAAAGTGGTAGAAGAAAAAAAAATTTTTTATTATCCTGGGCACCTGGAAATGAATTTTTTCTTATAATCTGCTCTCAAAACAACTTACTGATTCTGAGGTTCTCGGAGCTCTGATGCTCAAGTGAACCTTTTACAATCTTCACTGTTACAGCTCCTGTATATAATTCACTGGCTGGATGAAGCAGTCCTTTTTTTTTTTTATTGCTCTCTGAACTTCTGCCAGACAGCTGTAAGTAGCACCTTTTATCTGCTCTCTGAAAAAGGTAGAAAAACTAGGACCCATCTATGATGACAGACAACTCAGCAGTGACGGTGCCTTCCCCTAGACCCTGTCCCCAGCTCTCCACCACCAAACTTACCAGCAACCACAGTTTAGTCTCTCCCCAAAACTTTGCCTTCATCACAATTCATCGTACTCCTTTCCACAAGCCACATAATCTGTTCTAGAGTGCTTAATGGATAATCATTTGATCTCATGTGAACTGCACTTTCCTCTTCTCAAAATGATCCTTCTACTCCTTAATTAAACATGTGAGAATGAAAGAAGAAAAAACCCAGGTTCAAAGTTGGTACATCTAAGAAATCTAATATAACATAGTTAGCAAAACACATTCCATTCAAAGAATGAGCACCTTTTAGAAGAACAGCAACATCCAGATCCCTTTCTTGGTTAGTTTCCAGAAGACTATTTCTAGAAAGAGGAGATTTGCATTTTTCTAAAGTGTTCTACCCACCAGCCTAACTGTTCTAGGGTTCAAAAATATTCTTTTTTTCTGATGCACATTCATGATTGAATAAGTAAACTGATCCATGATCATTTCTTCTCTTCATCTTTATAATGACGTCACTAAGAATCACAGCACATAAGGACTAAATGTGACTTCAGAGACTCTAATTCAGTGTCCCCTTTTCACAGGTAAAGAAATTAAGGCCCTACATGGTTAAGTAATTAGCCACATAGTGATCTACTCAACAGCCTTATTTTTTAATTTTTTGAAACAGAGTCTCTCTGTGTCACCCTGGCTAGAGTGCAGTGGCATCATCATAGCTCACAGCAACCTCAAATTCCTGGACTCAATCGATCCTCCTGCCTCAGTCTCCAGAGAAGCCTAAGGCGACAGGCACACACCACCACGCTGGGATAATTTTTGTATTGTTTTGTAGAGACTGGATCTCACTCTTGCTCAGGCTAGTCTCAAACTCCTGACCTCAAGCGATCCTCTTGCCTTGGTCTCTCAAAGTGCTAGGATTACAGGTGTGAGCCACTGTACCACCGGCAGCCCTTAGTTTTTAAAGGAAACCACTAATTATTAGGCAGTAGAATTATTAACTTTATGTTATCTTTGATTTTTAAAATTATCAGAAAACATTAGTTAAGTCCGTATCAGGTGTGTCACAGTACCCAACGTGGTGCTGCTGTGCCCTGGCCCTGCAGGTGCGATTCTCACTTTGCCTCAACCTGACGAAGGACCGATAAGGAAAGTGGCTTGTCAAGGCCAAGGGGCAGATGGAGAATAGGACAAAGATGAACACCAAGCACTAGTAAATATAATTTTCCCTTTTCTTATTCTCACAGGGGTGCCTTGGCCTCTCCCCTGGTGAGTGGAATCCATGGGCCCATATTTGCTCTTTTAAGTGGCTAAAGCAATATTGTGCTTTTTTCTGATTCCAAGCCCTTCATGAGTGGGTGACAACACCAGATATATGGGGTTCAAATATACTTGAAGATTGAAAAACTTGAATCTAAAGACTCATCCAAGAACATCTTTTTCCCCATCAACTTTACAAATATTGCATGAATTCCACATGGATAGTTTATGTAGATACTGAGTGTGTCCACACCTGGGCTCACAGGAGGACCCAGATTGGGTGTGGTGTGCCCTGCCTTGGGGCACTGAGCTGGGGACAGAAAGCAACAGTGACCAGGGAGGAGAAAACAAGCCTCCTCCTGGCTTTTGTTTTGCCAGAGTCCAAGCTGACAGAGCAGGGATTTTTGTGGGTTGTCCAACTGAGAGCAGGAAGGGAGGCCTGTGCTTGGTCTTACATTAGTTTCCTGGGGCTGCCATAACAAAGGACCACACATGGGGTGGCTTAAAACAACAGAAATTTATTCTCTCACAGTTCTGGAGGCCAGAAATCTGAAATCGAGGTGTCAGCAGGGCTTGGCTAGGAGTGGTGGCTCACACCTGTGATCCTAGCACTCTGGGAGGCCAAGGCAGGAGGATGTATCGCTTGAGCTCAGGAATTCAACCACCCTGAGCAAGAGTGAGACTACGTCTCTACTAAAAATAGAAAAAATTAGCTGAGCATGGTGGTGTGAGCTTGTAATCCCAGCTACTTGGGAGGCTGAGGCAGGATAATTGCTTGAGCCCAGGACTTTGAGGTTGCTGTGAGCTAGGCTGATGCCACAGCACTCTAGCTTGGGTGATAGAGCAAGACTGTGTCTCAAAAAAAAAAAAAAAAAAAAGCAGGGTCCTGCTCTCTCTTAAAATTCCAGGAATACCCTTCCTTGCCTCTTACAGCTTCTGGTAATCAGCAATTCTTGGCTTGTAGACATGTCACTTCAGTCTCTGCCTTCGTTGTCTCTTGGCTTTCTCCTTGTGTGTCTGCATCCCTTCTCCTTCTATAAGGATGCCAGTCACATTGGAATAAGGTCCATTCTACTCCAGCATGACTTCATCTTAACCAATTACATCTGCAAAGACCCTATTTCTAAATAAGGTCACATGCTGAGGTTCTCGGAAGTATATGAATTTTAGGAGGATATAATTTAATCTAGTATTAAAGAGTCAGAAGCAACCTCTTGACAAATGGGGCTTTGAGAATTTGGGGAGGAGACAGAGGGTTTTGTGGTGCCATAATTGGCAAGGACAAGGACCCTGAGGCCCCACAGAGGTGCCAGGGCCAGGGTCACAATGGCTGTCTGGTGCACTTAGAGGGGCTCGGGCACTAAGCACCATGACGACTACCTCAGCAAAGATCTCTGGGCCCAAGTGTGAATCAGCAAAAGCACCCCGTCAAGGGACCATGAGGTTTGTAAAGTAGAGGGTTCCACAGTGACCACTGTAAACCAATGACCAGAGAGTACTGCTCAACATTGTGAACCGTGGGAAACCACCATGTCATTCACCAAACCAGAATGAGACAGAGCCCCCAGATGGCTGAGACTGAATTTTCTGTCACCCAGCGTTTATAGAGTTGATTTATAGGAATTTGAGAAATGTGACATTTCTTACACCCCATGATATGGAACAAAATTCATAACTACTGCAAATGAGGAACAGTTCCAGGACTTGTTCAAATCCTTGGGCAATCCATGGCTGATTATAACCCATAAAATTGAATAACATTAATTTTTTGACAAGGCCTTGACTCTTGGAGAATTGGTGACAGGGCTGAGAAAGGACTATCATAAGCCACTGTTGAGTAGGAGAAAACCAGAGGATTTTGAAACAATACTTAAAGAAACAAATCTATAAAAATGCTTCAAAACTCCTGGGCAGATAGTAGGTGAGATACTAACAAAAACATCAGAAAGAGAACCCAAAGACAACCTTGTTTGAGTTTATTGAAGCGATATTGTTATATATCTCAGAAGAATATAAACGGGAATGACACACAGTGATCTCCAAGGCTGCAATCTCAGATTCTGAATGTCTCTTTAGAAATCAACTCTTTTCCAGGAATACAAGAACAGCCCAAGCGTCTTCCAATGCGCCCACTGCCTGAGGCCAGGCTGAGCTGCGGGATTGGTGGTCAGAGAAGCCCACGGTAGAGTTCAATCAGAAAACAAGCTGCTGCAGGTCCCAGGTGGGGACAAGTGAGAATGTTAAGTAGACGGTACTACAGTGACAGATGTCCTAGGCCAGAAACGATATCAACTGATAAAATATCCCAGTTGTACTATTAATAGTTTCCTTGGGCTGCTATAACAAAGCACTAAAAACCAAGTGGCTTAAACTACAGAAATGTATTGTCTCAGAGGTCTGGAAGCTAGAAGTCCAAGATCAAAGTGTCAGCAGGGCCACACTCCCTCTGAAACACTCCCTCTGTTCCAGACCTCTTCCCTGGCTTCTGGTAGTTTCCTGGCTTGTGGCATTGTAACTCCAGTCTTCTCAGGATGTTCTCCACATATGTGTCTGTCTCCAAATTTCTACTTAAGAATACCAGTCATATTGGATTAGGGACCCACCCTACCCCAGTATCACCTCTTCTTAACTAATTATATCTGTAAAGACTCTATTTCCAATAAGGTCACATTCTGAGGTCCTCGGGGTTAGGTCTTCAATGTATGGATTTTGTCAGGATGCCATTTGGGCCTCGTTGCTCAGAGCAACCTTTCTCAGACACTGCACCGGAATGTCTGAGATTTTTAGAAGAGGATTTAGGGTCCACTGAAAACCAGAGGACATTGCAGGTCGCCTAAGAATCCACCTAAAGGTTGTCAGAAGGGCTGGATTTTTATTTACACAAAGACTCGAGTCTTTGGTATGGAAGGAGCTGGCCAGGAGCTTCAGACGTGTGTAGCAGACCTAGCTCAACTAAAGCAGGCAAGGGAACGTGGAAGCTGCATCTAACTCTGCTTGCTGTGTGCTCCCCTCCTGGACTCTGTATTCCCCTCCCTGCCCCCATCACTCTCCTTCCACTGAACTAGGTGAAGGAAAGGGGGAAGGGGCAAGGAAGCCATTGCTCACTTCCATGGGTACAGGAACAGACATGGACTGGTTGCCTTCAGTCTCCCAGGTCTTGCCTGCTGGGATAGATGGGCATGCACCACTGCAACAAAAAGCCCTGACTGCCCTGGTGCAGGCTTTGAGGAGCTTGATGTGAGCCCCCTTCCACATCAAGCCTAGAGGCTGGGTGCTGAAGCTAAGTATCCTCTGTGCTGGTACCCCATCAAAAAGGCATGGCTCTTGCTTGGTCCCTGAAGGAGTGGCCTGGCATCCAAGCGAAGCAGCTGCACCATGGAGGAGGCCCCCAGCAGTCCCAGTGGAGACAAGGAGCCTTGCTTAGCCACATAGTGGGGAGATTTGGAGCAAGTCACTGAGATTTAGGGAAGCACAGTAGCCTTGTTTTTGCTCTTCCAGTGGTAGACTGCATCCACTAGTGAACACACAGCTGAAGAGAAGAAACTAGGTGTATTTATGGTGATCCTGGAAAATCAGGGAGAGTGGAGACACTCCAAAAAATAAGAAATTAGGCTCAGCTGGCTCCTTTAGTTTTCCCTTTGTCAATGGAAAAAGAACTCAAACTCTGTAAGATAATTTAAAGAGGTTTATTCTGAGCCAAATATGTGGGACCATGGTCGAGAGAGTAACACCCAAGAAACCTTGAGCAAATGTCTCATCATGGTTGGGTTACAGTTTGGTTTTATACATTTTATATAAAGTCATTAATCAATACATGGAAGGTATACATTGGTTTGGCTCAAAAAGGCAGGACATCTTGAAGCAAGGGAATTACAGGTTATAGGTGGGTTTAAAGATTCTTTGATTTGTAATTAGTTAAAGGAATGAAGTTTTGTCTAAAGCAGGAGTGGGGAACTTTTCATATTGGAAGGCTGCATTAATTTAGCTGTAAATAAGGCCACATTCAAGAAGCTTCAATTAGATATACTTAAAAATGTTCGTTATTTTGTAAAAATCTAACTACCATGTACTTAATAATTTCAAAAAATGAAAACTATTTGTTAATTTTAAAGTTAATTAACCTTTGAATGACTTTGTTGTGTCTGCTTTTTGTTGGAAAGCCTTTGAATATTTGGTTGCAGCATGGAGATCTGCAGTTTCAGCTGATCCTCTAGATGGGTATCAGTCATTTGTAACCTTAAGGGCATCTTGATTTGAGTTAGGTGTGAGAATGTAGATTTGAAGCAATAAGTAAATGAAAAGCAAGAAAATATTTTTCAGGCATGTTGTCGAAAGCATGACTATTCTACTGCATTTTTCCATATTTCAATCGGATCTTTCTTAACATCAAACAATGACTTTAAAATGTCATCTACTGAGAGCTCAATCAATTCCATCTGTAGTTCTTTAGATGCATTGGTGATACCAACTAGGTGAGGCTGAAATGCTAATTTGAGTGTGATGTCATGGTTCTCAAAGTCAGTGAAACTTTCATTGTATTCTTCAATTAATAGGTGTGTAATAGCTTTGTATTCTTCAAACAATTCGCATATATTGTCCTGCTCATCAGTGACCTTTCCTAACTAGGGAAAATATTTATCTGAAATTTTCTCTTCAAGAAAAAGTGTTTTGAGGCCAGGCATGGTGGCTCACACCTGTAATCCTAGCACT
>NW_012156173.1:3941112-3990017 GCF_000956105.1 Propithecus coquereli
ACATTTATCTTGAAAATTGTTGAAGATATCTATTCTACATGTTCTGTTTGCAAGAGTGCGCAAAATGAGTAACTCTACATAGCAAAGAAAATCTCCTGTTAAGACTCAAATGAAGTATGAAACCTAAACTAAGTCAGTAGTATCAGTCGATTCATCCAAAGCAATTGAATAATATATATTTTCCTTTTGAAGTATTGCATGAAGTTGTTCTGTTAAGTTGAGGGCTAATTCGTGCTGCCAATCAGTTATGGTTCTCTTTGAAAGAGGTAGTTGCTTGCATTTTGAAACATTATCAGGGTCTAAGCATCCTACAACTTTGACAATGCATTCTTTCAGAATTTCTGCATCACTGAATGGCTTCCCTTTCCCCCCCCAAGTATATAAACTACTTTATAAGTTGCTTCAGTGGCATTATTTCCAGGTCTTACTGCTGCTTGAAAAAATTGTCTTTGCTTTTGCTTTTCATCTTTTAATTTCTGCAATACAACCTTTTGTGCCTCTCCCTCTAATTTAAAATATTTGTGGTCTTTATGAGTGTTATAATGCTGATGAGCATTGAATTTCTTTAATGTTGATATTGCAGTATCACAAAGCAAGAAAATTATCTTATCTTTTTTTTTTTATTTCAGCATATTATGGGGGTACAGATGTTTAGGTTATATATGTTGCCCTTATCCCCCTCCCCCACCAAGTCAGAGCTTCAAGCATGTCCATCCCCCAGATGGTACACATTGCACTCATTATGTATGCATATACCCATCCCCTCATCCCCCCTCCCACCTGCCTGACACCCAATAAATGTTACTCTTATATGTGCACTCAGATGTTGATCAGTAAAACCAATTTGCTAGTGAGTACATGTGGTGCTTATTTTTCCATTCTTGGGATACTTCACTTAGTAGAATGGGTTCCAGCTCTATTCAGGAAAATGCAAGAGGTGCTATATCACCACTGTTTCTTACAGCTGAATAGTACTCCATGGTATACATATATCACATTTTATTAATCCACTCATGTATTGATGGGCACTTGGGTTGTTTCCGCATCTTTGCAATTGTGAATTGTGCTGCTATGAACATTCGAGTGCAAGTGTCTTTTTTATAGAGTGACTTTTGTTCTTTTGGGAGGATGCCCAGTAATGGGATTGCTGGATCAAATGGTAGTTCTACTTGTATCTCTTTAAGGTATTTCCATATTGCTTTCCGCAGAGGTTGCACTAGTTTGAAGTCCCAAAATCATCTTATCTTTAGCAGAAACAAGATAATGTTGGAATTCCCAATCCTCATTAAAAAATCTGTTTTCTTCCTTCAGCGTTCTCCTAGTCTTTGACATAATGGGCTGTTAAGCAGACAAAATTAAAAAATACTGTCGAGCTGTGCAACTATTCACAAATTTCACTTCAAACAGAAACACAGTGCACCATTGTCAAAAGCTGATAACATACTGGCATACTTGACTCCCATAAACTCTCACCAACCAGCCTCGTGCAGCAGGGATGCCAGTCAGATGGGGGAAAATAGAACTAAATCATGAGTGTAGCAATTTAGCCCTTATGGCTTACTAATGTTCTAATTGTGCCAGTCAGTCTGGGAGGATTATTTCATTGAAACTTATTTTATTCTTTGGTATTTTAAAAATAAAATAAAATAAAAATAAATGAACAAAATGTATTAATAAAAATAAAAGGATTTGTTCTGTAAAATTTGGATTCAGTCAAAAGGCCACCATTTAAGGACCCAGGTCTAAAGGTTTAGAATGTTTTAAATTAAGATAAGGAAGTCTGCTAATAATGGACAAGCCACCAGATATATACTGAGACTCAAGTAATCTGTTAAGTAATTTGATGACTTGCAGAGATGGTTTAACTTTTGTCTTATATGGTCTTATGCTTGCTAATAATTTTGTATCTTATTGTTACAAAGAATAATAAAGGGTCAGGGCATAACTGGATGTGGCCTCCCTTTCCCTCATGGTGGCAACTTGGCTTTAAGGTTTTCTTGGATCCTCTAGGCCAAGAGGGGGTTCATTCAGTCAGCTGGGGGGTCGAGGGGCTAAAGATTTTATTTTGGTTAACACCTTTTACTCCAAACTACAGAGGTCCTAAAAATGGGAGGGAGAATAGTGAGGAGGAAGAGGGCAAGGGTGTTGGCCCTGATTAGGGGATCAGATTTATTTTTGCCAAAAATCGACCCTCTTCCTCTCTTGAGGCCTTTAAACCAAACACTGCGCCCCAAAAGTTGAGGTTTACTTGGAGCTCTGCCAGACTATGAAAATTCCAAGACTGAGAAGCACAGCGAGTTGGGGGGCTCCCCCTACCTAGTCCTCAGGACCTCTGGGGAAGACCCCTCACCAATGGACAAGTGGCTCCCGATGGGGAAGTTTACATCCTGGGAAATCCAGACTGGGTCCTCTTGGAGGGGACTCAGGGTGGGGGATACATTTTCTTTTCAGAGACTCAGAGATCGTTTGGGAGGTGAGAGGGAGATGAGAATGCGGTAAGATCCTTCTTTGAAAATACCAGGTTGCCTTTGGGACTTGCAGCTACAGCCCTTACCTCCCCCTCCCAGAAGATGCAGGCCTTTGTGTTCCCAGCCAGCGGGCTGGCGCTTTGTGTGGCGCTGCAGGAAGTAGCGGTTGCCAGGCACCCAGGAGACACCCCTCCTCCTGGCTTTTGTTTTGCCTAGGCCTGGGCTGGTGGAGGGGAATTATGCTGCCTGAGAGGGAAAGAGAATGCAGCGAGTGCTCAGCATTGAAAAGACCCACGCCACTGTCGGGGAGGGAGGTTTTGAGAGCTCCCCTCCAGCACTAAGAATTGAATGGGGGCTTTTGTGGTTTCCGCACCTAGACAAGCAGCCCTCTCTCCAACAAACTCACTATCGTGAGCATTTGGTGGGGGCGGTAGCAGACACTCAAGAGGATTGGATTCCTGGTTCACCCAGACAGGCTGCCCCTTCTCACCCCACCCAGTCCTCTGGAAAGTAGAAAGAGATGCCCCACGCCGGCCCTCTCACACAGGGGCTGGCGAGCGGGCACAGACGGCATGCCCGTTCCCACCGGATCCTTCACTCACACAAACCTCATCAGCCCTGCGCTCTCCTCCCTCAGGGTCGTTATTTTAATTCTCCTGTAAGATTTTTCCACACGCCTCCAATTCTCACTATACCACCTCCCAACTTCTACAACTAAACAGTTTCTACCTTTTATGGGTTTAGTCTCTCTAGCTCTAATTAATTTATTCACACTTTGTATATACATTTATTTTATAAACTGGGATTCACCATACAGCGTTTAATATATTCAGTATGATTATGAATACATTATTCACTACAGAACTAAACAAAGAAATGCTATGGGATAAATAAAGAAATGTACTCATGTGTCACTAAAAGCTGTGATACTAGAAGAAAAAAATATGCCCAAATGTTAAAGTCAAATAATTTATTTTCTTACACTGTGTCAATTGCTCAAAATGATACCATTTTAGATTGCTTCATATTTGAACACTGACTTTCTTATAGATAAGTTTGTTTTTCTCCTGGTTTCTAATTGCCTTTGTTTGTTCTTAAGAGAAGAGCCGGCCTTTACCTTTTCACTAATGTCATCTACTTCTTAAAGGTATTTGTCCAGGTAAATCCACTGACCTCGATTTCTGGTTTTGACTTGAGCAGGCTGTGTTTTAGGTTTGCTTCATAATCTTCAGTCATGGGTTAGTTTCCTCTTTCTTGATCTCATACTTTCTTCTTTGGATTCATTTTAAGTTTCGATGAAGTATAGCCTCAATTTTTTTTTTTAGAAGAGTAATTGGTAGAAAATCTTCTGAGCTGTGCATGTCTGAGAATACCTTTATTCTGCCTTCATGTTTGAGTCATGGTGTAGGTTGGTTAAAAATAATTTTTCCTCAGAACTTTGAAGGCATCCAGCAATAGGATAAGAAACTTGATGCCTACCTGATTTTCATTCCTTTTGGAGAAACTCTGCACCCTCTCTGCCCTGCCTTTCAAAACCTTTTAAGCTAATTTATTTATCTCTGGTATTCTAAAATTTCATATCTTGGTATGCATCTTTTTGCCTCATTTATCAATCTTTCTCAGCACTTTTCAATCTGAGTTGTTAGCTTATTCTTTATATTTTAGAAATATCATTGTATTATTACATACATCATTTTCTCCCTTTATTTTCTCCATTTCCTATTTCTAAAACTCCTCTTGACCACCTTTGGAGTTGACCTTCTGTGTATTAGTTATCTGTTGCTGCGTAACAAATTACCACAAACCTAGCAGCTTATAAAACACATATTGTCGCACAGTTTCTATTAACTGGGTCTTCTGTTCAGGGTCACAAAAGGCTTCCATTGCTGTTGAAAGTGCAAGGGGATTTCAGCCTAGGACACGTTGCTCAAAGATCCAATGATTGAGGCAACCAGACTTGCCGAGGAAGAATGTAATTTTTAATACAAAAGATGACTTGTCAGGGAGAAGACAGAATGGGAGAAGTTGCCTCAAATCCATCTCCTTGACTAACAGAGATTATGCCTTTTAAAGGAGGGGCCACATGCATTGAGGCAGGTTATGGTGTAACTAACAAGGGGCTACATCATTTGGGGGCAGGTTGTCAGGAAGTCTACCCAAGGGTCTTCAGAATCTCAGCTCCTCTGCTTGCAGAAAATTCACCATTTCTGGGAAACAACTCAAAATATCAAGTAGTTAGTTAAGGGAGAGGATTACAAAAAAACATATAGGGGTCACTGAAATTTGTTCCAGAAGCTGGTTACACCATCGAGGTGTCACCTGGGCTGCAGTTTCATATGAAGATTTGACTGGGGAAGAATAAGCTTCTAAGTTTGGCAGCATTTATTTCCCTGTAGCTACAAGACTGAGGGCCCCAGTGTATAGGGAGTTGTTCACCAGAGGCTGTCCTCAGCTCCTAGAGGCCACTCTCAGATATCTGCCACATGGGCCTCCCACCATGGCTATTCACTTCTTCAAAGCCAGCAAAGAAGAAGAATACCCTAGCACTAGTCTTCTGGCCTTCTAGCAAGAAAGGGTCTTATGTAATGTAATATAATCACAACAGTGACATCCCATCATCTTTGTCATAGTCTATTTAATAGAAGAAAGTCACATTCAAGAGATTATACAGTGGGATTTGTGAAAAAAAAAAGAGATTATACAACACAATGACTATGGTTAATAACAATGTATTGCACTCTTGAAAATTACTAAGAGAGTAGATTTTTAGTGTTCTCCTTCCAAAAAAATAAGCATTTGAAGTAATGCATATATTAGATAGCCTGATTTAGTCATTTCAAAAGGTATATCCACATATCAAAACATCAGTTGTATATGATAAATATATACAATTTTGTCAGTTAAAAATAAATACAATAAAAACAAAAAAGAAAAAGAAGACAGTCACAGGTCCAGTCCACACTTAAGAAGAGGGGATTATACAACAGGGTGAACACCAGAGTGCAGGAATCTTGGAAGAGGCCACCCTAGAGTCTATATGCTGCACCCCAGGTCTCCCAATCACCTCCCCATTCCCACTTTATGCACCGTTTTCATTTTTTAATTTTCCTCCTTTTAATCCATGCTCTGGAAGATTTCCCCTTCTTTTAAAGTAGGAGAAAAATCATTATACAGTAGTGTGATATCCTGGAAGTCTAGTGAAGGGTGTATTTCAAAGAGGAGGAAGGAAGAGGAGGAAGTGGTAAACAGTGTAACTATCCCTTAGTTGCTGATGAGTCAAGAAAGATGAAGACTGATAATTCACCTTTGGATTTAGCAATGTGGGATCATGGTGACCTTGGCAAGAGTAGTTTCTGTGGAATGATGGCAGTGGAAGCCTGGTTGGAGTGGATTCAACAGAGAATGGGAGGAAAGGAACCAGATTCAGCAACTGTAGGCAACTCTGTGCAGGAGTTTTTCTATTAAGAGAAACTGAGAAAGTGGGGCAGTGCTGGACAGTGGTGCAGGATCAACAGAGAGATTCTTTAAGGTGGGAGAAGTTACTGCGCTTTTGTATGCTGGTGGCAACGATCCAGGAGAGAAGGAGCAAAAAATAAAGTGATACAGAAGAGAAAGGAGACAATAGCTGGAGCAGTGACCTTTAATAAGTGAGAGGGACGAGGATCCGGTGCACAGGTGGGAAGGGTGGCCACAGATAGTTTGTCCATCATGAGAGGAACAATGATAATTGGGAAGGCAAAGATTAACAGCAGAAATAAGGCTTACTCCCCAATGAGGGGACAGGGGGGGAATGACTGACCTTGACCAGACCCTCCTTATAAATATGTTAACGATATTTACTGTGCAGGAGATAGAGAGGGAAAGAGACAGCTGCCAGGTGTCAAGGTAGTCAGTGAGAACAAGTTTTACTCCAACATGAAGCAAAATAAAGGCATTTTCAGGAATGCACAACTGAATGGGAAAAACTAACCGGTTTTCCTCTATTACTACTCTATCTTTGCTTCTGACATCAGATGTGTGGGTTTGTTTCCCACACCAATCAATTCTCCAGTCCTCTATGGACACCAATTGGGTGTCCTACAATTCACTTCAACTCTGACGGTATCATCCTGGAGTTAGCACAGACCCCACAGGTTAGGGGCTCAGTCCCACAACACTGCCCCACTTCAGACGCCAGTTGCCAAGTCCTAGTTCTGACCCGCGTTTCCGAACAACTGGTTATATAACGGGGGTTCCCACAACCCCCTCCTCAGTTCAATTATCTGCTAGAAGGGCTCACGAAACTCAGGAAAACAATTTACTTATTAGATTACTGGTTTCTTTTAAAAGGATGCAACTTAGGAAGAGTCAGATGAAGAGATGCACAGGGCAAGGTCTGTGGGAAGGAGTACACAGCTTCTGTGCCCTCTCCAGGTGCCACCCTCCAAGCACTTCCATGTGTTCTGCAGCACAGGAACACTCCAAACTCCATCCTTTGGGGTTTTTATGAAGGCTTCAGTACATAGGCATGGCTGATTAAACCACTGGCAGTTGGTAAATCAGTCAGTCTCTAGTCCCTCTCTCCTCTTTGGAGATCAGGGGGTGGGGCCAAAGTTCCAACCCTCTAATCACGTGGTTCCCCACCTCTTTAGGGGTGGTCTAGTCATCTCATTAACATAAGCTCAGGTGTGGTTGAAAGGGACTTGCAATGAATAACAAAAGATGCTTCTTTATAGTCCTTATCATTTAGGAAACAACAGTTTTAGGAACCAGGGATGAAGACCAAAATATATATATACTTTTTTTTTTTGAAACAGGGTCTGGCTCTGTCACCCAGGCTGGAGTGCAGTGGCGTCATTACAGCTCACTGCATGCTCAAACTCCTGGGCTCAAGCAATCCTCCTGCCTCAGCCTCCCGAGTAGCTGGGACTACAGAGGTATACCACCAGGTCCGGCTAATTTTTTAAACTTATTGTAGAGATGGAGGTCTCGCTATTTTGTGCAGGCTCAAAATATATATTTTTTTATTATATCATGATATCACAATAGCTCAGAGATTTTCTACCATTCACCCTTCTGAAAAAAAATATTAAGGCTATACTTCAGCACAACCTAAAAGGACCCCAAGGAAGAAGAGGTATCAGGTCAAGATGGCTTATTGTAAGATAGCCTCAAATTTATGGAGTGCCGCAGCATGACTGGCTGGGTGGGAAGGGACAGCACACAGCTAAATGTCTTCCCTTGAAAACAATGATTCCCATGCTTTGTTCAGAACACACTTGTTAATCTGAAAACAAAATGCATCCTAATGAGGGAAAAAGAGACATTTTTTAAAAAGTGGAGTCTGACAGATTTGGGCTCCTACAGAAAGAAAAGCCACATCATCCCTGGTCTGGCTCTTACCTGCTGTCTTTGAATTATTAGTGAAGTCTGGTGTAGGGTAAGATCTACCATTGAAGTGAGGTTGCTTTGACAATTCGGCCCTTCTACCCTGAAGGCAGATGTCATTGTGGGATCATGGTACACATGATATTGTCTCTAGGTTTGTTTTTTTTTTTTTTTAATTCTCTTTGGTTCCCTGGGCAAATTTTGATTTCTCCAGAATTAGTCATTCTGTTTATTCCTTTTGTCCTTCTCTTTCCATCACTAATTTTGGGAAATCGCTTTTGGTTACCTAGCAACAAGCTTGCTGAGACTGATGGCTCATGCTTCCCAGAGGGAGAACCTGAATTTTCCCATGTAATTAAGTGCTCCCTGCATCCACTGGAAGAGCTTGTACCCAAATTCAACTTCTCACAGTCCCAGGCACCCTCAACTTCTCCAGATGCTGACAGCTGGCGTTTCCAAGGAAGTAACCTGCACCTAAGCTCAGACTTCTTAGCAACCTGAGGCCAAAATGTTTATTTCTCAGGTTCAAGACTATTATCTTGCTCGCTTGATACAAAGGGAGAGCAGCAGAAATTCAATGTCTCCTGTTGGAACCCTACTGTGTGTTCAGCTGCTCTCAGATCCTGAATGCTTCTCTACAGGATGTGGACGACAAGGGTCCCAAGCACTTTCTGCTCCCAACTTCCACCACGTGTAGCCTGTGATGTTTGCCCCCCATGGTTGTTTCTTATTTCTACATGAAGGGCTAGACTGATTAATGTACATGGCTGGCATAGTTTCCAAAGTAACTGTGTAGGTCTATTCTCCCAACACAACTTGTCCTGAAACAGGTGGTGATATGTGTCTGTGTGTGTGTGCGTGCACGTGTGTACATGCACTAAATGACAGCGTTTACTTTTGAGTGGAAGCCCTGTACAGAACATGTAAGCCAACTTTGTTGACAAAAAGGCTAGGACTTCACTCTGGTGTGCCAGCTTCCACTCTTGGAACCCTAAATCCCGCTGATAGTCCACTGGGTTTCTTTAGAGACCACATCTCTGTGGGTTTTTTTCCCTGGAGCTAAGCATAGTAGAGCTAGTTGCTTGGCAAGTGTGGGGTTAGAGAAGACAGATGAAAAGGCAGCCCCTAGCGTTAGTGTTGAGTAGAGACCCTCCCATAAACACCTGTTGTCCTTGCCAATGCTGAGCTTGGGGCCACCCTGGAGCTGCAGAGGAGAACAGCTCTCACCTCTCTTGTGGCTTTCTCCTGAGGGCACTCAGGTTGCTTGTCTTCTTATTCAATACCACCCAATCTTCTTTCCATACTCTAGAAACAAGTCAGAATCTCCAGTCTACTCATTGCCTGTCATGGTTGTTTTAACTCGCTGTTTATTGTAGCACATATATCCATCCAACATTTAGCACCACAAACCTAACCCCTATATTTAAAAAAAAAAGTCTGGGTTTGAAACAGTAGGCTACTATGAGCCTTGCCATTTGTGTTTGTATAGGATGTTAAAATAGGACACCTTTGCTCTCAATGTTGACTGCAGTCTCAAAAGGTTGAGTCAAAAATAATAGGTGGCAAATGTTCCCGTATTCCTAAGTGAGGTACTGAGCCTCCCATACAGAGCAAGCAAAGGAGATGATCAAAAGCTGGTTCTGTGACATCTCCACCCCAACCTAACATCTGCCAAAAGGTACGAGAGGTTGACGTTCAGGGAGTTCCTGTGCAAAGAAATTGCTGGCAAGCTGAGGCATTTTTCCTCCTCCCACCCCAGACATTGGGGAAGGGTGAAGGATGCTTCCCTTCCACCTCAAACCTAGTGAGAAGGGCTACAGAGGCACACTTGGAAAGGCTGATGAGTGTGGCTTAGGGTTGACTCATACTCATGGAGCCAAAGCTAAGAGGCTAAGCGGATGCCATGTGTGAGGGCAGGGAAAGGAAATAGCTGCGGCAGGAGCAGGGAGTGTACTCAAGGTTCTTGAGCATGCCATGGACCACGTTTGCAGTAAGAATGGTAACTGGACCCATCTGGAAGGAACCCTACACTGGAGAGCAGTTCAGCTAAGAGTGCAAAACCCATGAGCGAACCGGGTATGTGAGGTCTAATGGGGTCTCTGAAGAGCCCACACTGCCCTCAAAAGAAAAAAGTCCACTTGGAGCCTCCATAACCCATCCTCAACTAGCACCCCAAATCAGCTGGAAGGGAGGAGAAACTAAAGGAAATAGAAAGGAAACTGAACATGCCCTTCTTTCCCATTGCAAGTTTCCAGCTGGAAGGAGTCCTGAGCTGGGTAAGGAAGAAACCTTAACTTTCAAGTTTGGAGTTTTTACTCTACACAGAAGCAGACATATTGATTATTGAAATGAAGCCATTATGATCACTAGAAGTAACTGGAGGTCTTTTTTATTTTCTGAGAGTTATTGTAAGATTTTTGATATCTGTCTTAGATTTTATCTAACAGCAGAGAAGAAATATCTTCACTGAGCAGGTTTGAAAGGGCAAAGAAGAGAGAGAATGAAGTTGTTGCTTTCTGCTTGTCTTCGTGAAAGCCACATTTCCATTCTGCTCACGCAGATCCAATTTCAGATGTGCTTTTTGAGAAAAAAATGAAATAGGAAATTAGAAGTAGCAATTTAGATGAGTAGAGACGACGCATATGTTGTCAAAATATCCAAATGTGAAAACCTTCATTCAATATTAATTTATCAAAAACAAACTGATCACCTATTGTGTGTCACAGCCCAAGCTGGCTGGGAGAGATTCAAATGTGAAAGACAGGGAGAGCCTGTGCTGTGCAATTCGTAGTCTGGTGCAAGAAGTAAACAGGTAAACAAATAAATTACAGCCCAATGTGAAGTCATAATTCAGATGTAGGTGCGGAATTATATTAAAGCCTTCTCTTATCTCATTTTGTTCATTTAAATTTCTTTTCTGTATATGCTTAAAATTAGAATGTACTTTGGGAGAGCCATCAACCCTAAATTTGGAATTTTCTAGGAGGGAACCAGGGAAACCACAATGGAAGAGAGGATGGAGTGAGGCCCAGGCCTTGAGAAGTTTGAACTGGGTGGGCCAAAAGAGAATTTGCCCACTTCGTGACTTTGCTGAGAGCCAGACCTACTTGCCAAGGAACAAGTTTTGCAACAGCTATTATGCAAATTAAATCCAACTTTCTGAGATTAAAACACGGTAGAAATTGGCACAGTAATATGTCTTTTTTCTTATACATATTTTAAAAATTCTTAACTAAAGCTATTTCTTGCATTTCACTTTTGGATTTGGCAAACATTATGGCAAATGAGAGGAGAATGGTCAATTTAAAAATGTTTTTGGCACATGGCCCTAGAGATAGACAAGAATTAAAAATAAGAACAATGATAATAATATCTAACATTTTAATGTTCAAAATGTTTTTCCTTTGGAATTTCTGAAATGAGCAAGATGCAAAGACTGCAATGGTTTTTTAAAAGATCTTGAGGAAGGTAATTTTCTGTTGTTGTTATTCTGTCAGGTTAAGTAATAGTCTCTTATCAAGAATATGGCATTTGGGGCCGGGCGCAGTGGCTCACGCCTGTAATCCTAGCACTCTGGGAGGCCCAGGCCGGAGGATTGCTTGAGCTCAGGAGTTCGAGACCGGCCTGAGCAAGAGCAAGACCCCGTCTCTACTATAAATAGAAAGAAATTGGCCAAACAACTAAAAATAGAAAAAATTAGCCGGGCATGGTGGCACGTGCCTGTAGTCCCAGCTACTCGGGAGGCTGAGGCAGGAGGATCGCTTGAGCCCAGGAGTGAGAGGTTGCTGTGAGCTAGGCTGATGCCACAGCACTCCAGCCTGGGCAACAGAGTGAGACTCTGTCTCAAAAAAAAAAAAAAGAATATGGCATTTTGGCCATCCAGCTATTTGAAGACTACTTTAAATATGGCAACCATTGAATCAACATATTTGAATTTATTTCTCTGTGCAATAACTTAAAATTTTTTTTTCTGCATAGAGAGAACAGAGGGCTACACTTTAGCCTTTTTGTTTATTTTTTTAAACATTTTTATCTTTCTCATTTTGAACCCAATTTACTAGAGCGTAGGATTTTTTTCCCGCACATGATAGAGTAGCTTTGTGTGAAAAGATGATCGATTTTCCCATTGCCCATATTACTGCTGTGTATTAATAGTTCAAGAAAAGGCCCTTAACTTTTCCCTTCATATCCTGCCCTCTAAATCTTTCAATGAACAGCTATCCTTTCAAAATAAATTTCAATTATTAGCAGCAGTTATGAATTTGATCTATGGAACTTATATAGAGAAAGACTGTATTATTTATTCCAAATGAAACATATTGGTCTTGTTTTGGGGGTGTCATTAAGGATCTGAGGACTGACATGGTGCCCCCAAACATAGACAAGGCATCTAGTCTTCACCATATCACTGCTGCAGGTGGGACAACCATCAGGCTATTCCCGCTGCTGAGAACTGTGCCTGGCACATTGTGAGCAGTCAGTTAATATTTGTTGAATAAATGAATGAATGCTCGAATGGTTTATTGAAAGTGGGCACGAAGATTTGTTGCCTCATTGTCCAAGATCATGATTCTTGGTTGTTGGTGTCTGAAGGAGTTGATTCATAGCACCCCCTCTTTTCCTCTGCTTGAGTTCAGGACCAGCTGGGAGACAGGTGCAGGAATAGTGGGGATCAAAATATCACTTTAGATACTGATAAAGCTTTGCTGGGGAGGATGGCCAAATGGTTTGCTAATACTAAAAGGCAGAGTTAGACTGGTTTGCTCGCCCAGCCAAGGGCTGCTCTGGGCAACTGCAGTCCTCTTTCCTTGGGGCACAGCCTAGACACCGACAGTGGCGAGGAGCTGGGAAAATGGCGGAGAACTGGGCTGTGCAGGGCTGGTTGCTTCTCCCAACCTACTCACCAGAGCAGCGGCTTCTCCTTGCCTGGAAGGGCTCACAATTATGGGTGGAGACAGGTCCTATATTTGACGCTTATGGAAGTTTCTTTGCATGGGAGATGTCAAGAAAGGAAATCAGCGCACTCCCTATGACATTAGTACCTGCATGCAGTTCCTTTATCAGTTATGCGCCGCCTCAGAAGGGAAATCTTACATGCTCTTGGGGCACAAGTGCCCTTCCAGCACGAACCCCAAATGCCAGTTCCTCCTTACGCTCTGACACTCACACATCCCTGTCTGGTCAGTGCTGGTTCCTCTGGAACCGGCTGTATGAACAAATTTCAGTGACTTTTGTATGTTGTTTATAATCTTCTCCCTCTCATTGTAGATTCTCAGGCCAGTCGGGCTTAGTGACCAGAATCCTGTAACTTTGAACTAATGATTTGACCTTTTGAGTTGTTTCCCAGAAAGGGTGGAATTTTTGCAAAGCAGTTAAGACTCCAAAGTTCCCTGTGCAGACTTCCTCATCCCTCACTAACTGCCCTCATGCTCATAGCCCCTAGTTAAAAGCCCCCGCTCTCCATTATTCAAAGAAACAATTTGAGCCTCTTCCCATCTTCTCCTGGCTGATGTCTTTCATATCAAAAATTCCTTTCTGGCCGGGCACGGTGGCTCACGCCTGTAATCCTAGCACTCTGGGAGGACGAGGCGGGCCGATCGTTTGAGCTCAGGAGTTCGAGACCAGCCTGAGCAAGAGCAAGACCCCGTCTCTACCAAAAATAGAAAGAAATTAATTGGACAGCTAAAAATATATAGAAAAAATTAGGCGGGCATGGTGGCACATGCCTGGAGTCCCAGCTACTGTGGAGGCTGAGGCAGTAGGATTCCTTGAGCCCAGGAGTTTGAGGTTGCTGTGAGCTAGGCTGACGCCACAGCTCTCTAGCCCAGGCAACAGAGGGAGACTTTTTTTCAAAAAAAAAAAAAAAAAAATTCCTCTCTTCCTTGGCAATGCTCCTTGTCTCTGTCATTGGCTTTCTGTGTGGCGAGCAACCGGACCTAGGCCAGAATCCCCTTGCAGTTTTGATAACACCTCCACCCACAGCATCAGCCTCCCTCGATGGGTCTACACTCCTGGAACAAACACTGAGCCAGAGGGTTGGTGTAGGCAAGGGCTTACTCTGAATGCCTTCCTTTTTCTGTTTTTAGTTCTGCAATAAAAATATCCTGAAGCGATGGAGTACAGAGTCAGAATCTAGTTTCTTAGGATGTGAATGGAGAAAAAACAATTCCCATTCTTGAGGTTTTCTACAAAATTAAGAATAAAATGCAGGCCGGGCATGGTGGCTCATGCCTGTAACCCTAGCACTCTGGGAGGCCGAGGCGGGAGGATCTCTTGAGGTCAGGAGTTTGAGACCAGCCTGAGCAAGAGTGAGACCCCGTCTCTACTAAAAATAGAAAAAAAAATTAGCCAGTCAACTAAAAATAGAAACAAAAAATTAGCCCAGCATGGTGGCTCTCACCTGTAGTCCCAGCTACTAGGGAGGCTGAGGCAGGAGGATTGCTTGAGCCCAGGAGTTTGAGGTTGCTGTGAGCTATGCTGACGCCACAGCATTCACTCTAGCCAGGGCAACACAGTGAGACTCTGTCTCAAAAAAAAAAAAAAAAAAGAATAAAATGGAAATAAATGTTTCAATAACATATTCTACTCTTCTTGTTAAAGTAGCATTTGCAATTTAAATAATAGGCATTTGGATGAATCATTTTAAAATTCAGCATTGATAGGGAAAAGAAAAGATAATAAAGTTTAACTCTTCCTTCTCTGCATGCTTCATTGAAGATTTAGCACGGGAGCTCCGTAATTGTGTGCTGACAGAAAGAAGTCCTGGAAAGATGGGACTCTGGCCAATTATAAAGCAGCCAATTCTTAATGTTCCCCTCGCAAGTGGGACTTCTGGCAGCGCAGGCAGTGCCTGCTGAAAGATCTGTCTGGCTTAATACGACTTTCAAAACAGCTCTGCTACCAGAAAGGCCAGCATCAAAATATAACTATAAATATAACCGTGAATAGGCTTTCTCCCTGGATGTGGATGAGGAAACAAGTCCCCGGATATTGTTGGCTACAATCTTGTGAGCATCGGAGAAGCCAGATTTATGCAGTTAGAACAATAAAAGGAGACATGCCAAGTCTTTAATGACATCTTTGAACGTACAAACCAAACCCATCCTATCCTACTTCTGAAATTTTGAATTACATGAGCCTATAAAATACCCTTCTTATTTGAACCGAAAAGTCCACAGCTAGAAAACATTTTGAAAAGAATGGTAACATCTTGAGCTGTTTTCCACCATAAATTTGGCTTTTTAAATTAATTCCTGTCACGAGGCAGGCTGTCAAGAAATAGAGCACAAGAAAATTACATTTTGAGAAGAGAGGGGCAGGGAAATAAGGAAATAGAGAAAAAGGAGGAGAAGGAGAGAAAGAAAAGCAGAACGTAATTTTTAAAGCCAGCCTCTGGACCCAAATTTTTATCAGACTGGAAAAAAGTGAGAAAAGGAAAAGCCATCCAGATAGTTTTTCATAAAGGTAAATCACTAATTTAAAGGACTTTCTTTTATTCTGAGATTGTGTTCTTCCAACTATTTTTTTGATGTGAAAATATGTTAAAAAAAAAAAAAACATGAATGCCCCATTGTGGTGGCTCACACCTGTAATCCCAGCTCTTTGGGAGGCTGAGGCGAGAGGATCACTTGAGGCCAGGAGTTTGAGATCAGCCTGGGCAACATAGTGAGACCCTATCTCTACAAAAAATAGAAAAATTAGCCTGGTGTGGTGGCATGCACCTGTAGTCCCAGCTATTCAGAAAGCTGAGGCAGAAGGATTGCTTGAGTTCAAGAGTTTGAGGTTGCTGTGAGCTATGATGATGCCACTGCACTGTAGCCTGGGTAACAGAGAGACCCTGTCTAAAAATAAATAAATAAATAAAATTTTACAAAATTATCTAAGGTCAAAGAGTCCATAAAAGGTAAAGATCTATTGGGACCAAGGACAGGTTCTTTCAGCTACACCACGCTACTTCAGTGCTGACACTGCCCAAAACATAACAGGTACAAAATTGCTGACGTTAAGGTTTAGACTATATGATGATTTTAAAACTTTTACTTCAGAATATTAACCATCCCAGTTGTATTTGACTCAGACCAATGGTAAAACGAATGCACATTCCGGTCCCAGAATTGGAATTGATCATGAATCAATCACTGATAAGAAGTTAAAGGTTTGCCCAGAAAGGAAGGAGGTGATTCAAGTTAAGACTTGGAAAATCTTGCTTTGTTTTTTGGTATTCAAATTTATTAAGCACAGAAGTACATATTAGAAGATTAAAAAGCAGTTTGGTTTCTCTAAACTCTTTTACAGAACTTCCTTAGAGGCGTGGGGAGGAGAGAGTGGAAGAAAGGGGTGGGAATAAACAGACAAGCCATCATTTTACATCTTATTACAGTGGCACCGGGTTCTTAGTCAGCAATAACGTGAAAGGAATACAACTGGGAACTGAATGTTAGAGTTTAGTGAAGTTCACCCTAGTTACATATTTTAAGGGAATACTAAGTTCATCTACAAAGCAATAAAATTCACTCGGGAAACAATGTCTTGATTATGAGTTTTCTTTCATCCTAACCTTTGCTATGGTTCATAAAATGTTCCATGTTGATAAACTCATGATCAGATCAGATAATGTCTCTCAGAAATTATATTTTTACCCAATCTATAGCTGAAATGTAATGAGGCAGCTGATTCAGCACTTAGTAATAAAATAAAATTCATTTTCCCAATCCTGAATTATAATAGATTTATATGTCCTTTGACCACTGATAAATCTGGAGCTTTGCACAGATTTAATTTAAAAGTTTCTTATCAATGACCAAATGCAGAATCTATTCCTTCCTCCTCCCTGAAACACTAGAAAGAAACAGTTCTCACTGTCACAGTAATTCAGAACTTGTTTAATGAAACCAGCTTTCCGCAGCTCCATGTATCCATCTAAGCACAACTGGGCACAGCTCTCTGCTCTTGACTCTCCAAGCAATGGAATCAGACTTTCTCTCTCCATAAAATGTAGGGACTGACCACTGCATATATTTTTAAATGACATTTTCCAGTTTGTCTTTCTACTGACAAGTCTTAAACCAGGATAAAGTTGGCATTTGTTTTGGAGAAATGAAGAAGAACTACACACTGCTCAAAGGAGAGTTATACGAGTGCAATTTGAAGTCTTAAATAGTTCAAATATAGAAATATAGATTATGTTCTCTGGAAAGCCTCCTAATCGGCAAAATTTCGGCAATGGTGAAGATCTGGAAATCATAGGTTAATGTCCTGTGACCCTGTTGTCATCTTCTCTGGATCAAAGTAGGTGCCTGGGAATGAGAGAAGCAGCCCTGAGGGCAGGAACACCAGACAAGGCCATTCTGTGACCAGAGTGGATCAGGACAAAAACAAGTCCACCCTACTATAATCATGCCTGAACACAGCAAAGCCATGAATGTTCTCCAAACCACAGAAATGACCAAACATCTCCCTATGTTGGCTGATATAAGTGACTACAGCTTCTTCACTGATCACAGCCTTGGCTCTTTCTAGGTGTGGTCAGTAAGATACCTGTTATGCTATTGTACATCCTCCTACCACCCCCAAATTCATATGTTGAAGTCCTAACCCTTAGCACCTCAGAATGTGACCTTGTTTGGAAATGGGGTCATTACACTGGAAATAGTTGAGATGGGATCATGCAGTAGGGTGAGCCCCTAATTCAGTGTGACTGATGTCCCTACAGGGAGGAGAAATTTGGACACACACACACACACACACACACACACACACACACACACACACACAAGGAGAACACCAACTGAAGACTGCAGTTATGTAGCCACAAGCCAAGGAACTACCAGCAGCTAGGAGAGAGGCTTGGGACAGACATTTCCCCAGGGAGCACGGCCCTACAGACACCTTGATCTTGGACTTCTAGCCTCCAGAACTCTGAGACAACAAAGTTCGGTTGTTTAAGCCACCAAGTTTGTAGAACTTTGACACAGCAGCCATGGCAAACTAATACATACCTGATGATGAACTAGCCCTTGTTCCTGGCAGCATCAAATCCAGAGAAAAACCTTACTGGCTTGACCTCTCCCCCAGATCACCTAACTCAAACCCGAATCCTATGTCTTTCTCACACCGTCTTACTGACGTGCCCCCAGTTTCTGTGACCCATGTTCTCCTTTGCTGGAACAAGTCAATAAAACCACCTTTGCTTAATTATAAGTGTGCTCCTGGCTAAAGGCCTTTGACACAACACTGGATATTTTTTTCTTCAATAATGTATATAATTATTGCTTGTTTCAACTGCTTGAATTTTTCCCAGACAGCTCTTAAATTCATATCATTGGTGTCTGTTCTCTAATATCTTCTCTTCATTATGAAGACACTTTTGTATATCACTGATTGGATTTTACCCAATATCAAGCCTGCTCTTTATTGCTTCAAATGTGGATTTTAAGTTCTATTTCTGTATTTTGAAACTCACTTAAAATGTTTCATTATCTTTCTACTTTCTTCGTCTTAGTACACTTTTTTTTTTTCAGCCTTTTCGCTCATAATTTCCTGGTCTTATTT
The DNA here is from genome assembly GCF_000956105.1 of Propithecus coquereli. Taxonomy (NCBI): domain Eukaryota; kingdom Metazoa; phylum Chordata; class Mammalia; order Primates; family Indriidae; genus Propithecus; species Propithecus coquereli. The sequence goes on from NW_012156173.1 coordinate 3,959,499, forward strand.
CACATGGACCATGTCATTTTGAATCTTATTGAAAATTTCAAAGAGTTTTCTTAATTTCTTGATTTTTTTTCTTCTGGGTTCTATAATAAATCATTTTTAGAGGTTTCTTTGTTTTTATTGTTGTGTTTTTTGTTTGTTTTTGAGTTTCCAATATCATGAATCCCTTCTCTGGTTCTGTAATCCATTTTCAAAATCTCCATGTTTTTTGTTTTTGTGTATAGTAGAATAAATTATTGTTAAAAAATATTCACCTCTCTGAAGGAATATATTCAATCAAGCCCAACCTACATCAACCAATCCCTACCTGACTCACAGATCCGTAGGGTAAATACTTTTTGTTGTACATCACTAAGATATTGTGGTGTTTGTTCTGCTTCAGTTGGTAATGAATACAACATGATTTCTTGTTGGTTCCCTTGCTCATTCATAGTCCCATGAGGGGTTAACTATCAGATCCAGAATTTGCCAAAGAGGGTGGATGGATACCCTTGATTTCGCTGTGTGAGAATTGGATGCTGGTTAAATTTTTCTTTAGATCTGTAACTGTTTAATAGGTTAGTACACTCAGCTCCAAGCCCAAACTCTAGCAGCTAACAAATTATTAATACTTTCATCTAGCTTTGTTCTGTGGAACGGAAGGGATATTATTCTCCCCTTCTACTAATTGTCTGACAGTGAACACAAAGAATATGTAAAATGATTCCTTCCAGACTTGGCACTTTCTGCCCAGAGCACTTATGGAGACGGCAAAGCTCAAGATTCCCTGCCTTTCCTTCTTGTTCAGTTGTCTTCTGGGAGTTGCAGTTCTTAAATAGATGTAAGAAGAAAGGTACCAAGAGGCACATGCGAAAGGCTGACGGAAGTGGAAATGATAATTTGGCAGTCTGAAAAGGCAGCAGCCACGGCAGAGATGGGGAGATGCCTGGTGGTGGTGGTGGCTCTCGTTTTTCAGTCCCGTCCTTGCATTCTGGACCAGGGGCGGCTGGTTTGGGAGTCATTAAGGTTGTTCTGTTTCCTATGTCACAGCACAGGCTGGACAATTAAATCCAGGTTATCCTTTGCAATTAAGAAAAATTTCTCTTAAGTTCTGGAATACTGCTAGTCTTAATTTTCAGTGCTGTAAGCTTTTATATAGTTCTCTTTTCCTAAGAATTTTAATAGGAAGTAGGGAGAGGATGGGTCACAGACTCCTCACTAGATGTGTTTTAAATTAGGGAATAAAAATAGATATACAATTAGAGTATGTGTTCCTTAAGAAAAGGGACTAATTTTACATTTCTTAACTAATTTATAGCACAGTGCTAGGCACATAATAGTTGTTTAATAAATTTTCTTTGATGGATAAAATATTTGATCTAAACCATAGATGATCCCTAATTATCCAAATGACATTTCTTGGCCATGTGGATAATTGGAATTTCACACTCATTTCCCAGGTAAAAATATCCTGCTGTTAAGATAACAAGTCACTTGATATTTATTCGCTTGATATAAATTATTACCAATCTCATGCATTTATTACGAAGATTAAATAAGAGTATTTCTTAGTCAGTATAATGTCACTAAACAGTAAGTATGAATTATGGTCAATTTAAATATAAGCTTTTTATCATAAGCTATTCAGAATTTAGATCCCTTAATGGTAGGGCTCAACAGTTTTTTTTCAATCCTGTAGCCCTAGCATCTAGGTGCCTAGTACACATTTAGTGAATCAATGAATGAGTAAATGAGCAAATTAATTCACACAGAGCTAAGTTCTCTGCTACTCTCTTTGGAAAATTAATTAGTGGTTCCTAGTATCAGTATTAGAAACTGGTAAGTCACCATATAAGTTTTTCATTTAGTGGCACCAACATAGGTAATAAAAATCCCGGAATGATTAATCTCAAAATAGGTACAATCGGCTTAAAAAAATTATTACCAAGTCAAAGGAGATATTCCCTGTCTAAACTTGCTCATGATTAAAAACAGTGACAGGCATCAAGAGCAAGTAATTCCATATAAATTAGTACTTGAGCCCCAAAACAAAGCTGGTTAGAGAAGTTTCCTTTTATTTTGGTGTAGTGACTCCCTGAAATAGTCTGCATAAAGGCGATGTTGACATCTGTTCATGCCAAAAATGATTTTAGCTACTAATAGCGGAAAACATAGGTTGAGCAATAAAATCAAGTACCTTAAGAAAATTCAGCAAGTAAATATGCATGAACAATATTTATATTACATAAATTAATATAAATCCATTAATATAAATAATTTAAGGGATTTTTTCTGTCAAATTATCTTATTTATTTTATTTTATAGTATTTATGTAGCTTCAGTGAGTCTGAAATATATTAATAATAATAAAGGGATTTAAATTTGTTAATTACCTTTTAGCATTTAAATCTTATGATTTTATAGTTCTTCTGTCCTGTGGAAAATGTTTTGCTTCTCTTTTTAAGCAATTAAGATTAAAAATGAATGCAGTTTTAAGTTTTTGAAAGACATGTAAGCATCCTTAATTTCTGTTCTCATGCATACACTGTCTCTGCTAAAATTAGTCAAATCGAAGTATTATTTCAAAGATATTGTGAACTTAGGATTTCTAGAATCTTCCTTTACTCCAAGTTTCACTTCAGTGTTGGAAGGTTAGAGAGAAATTAAAAAATAATAAAGCAACAGCATCATTATGTAAACAAAAGCAAAAAATCCTCTTTGAAAAAGCCTTAAACAGCTATCTGTTGCTCCAGTGCCAGAATTTTCTGTTAAGGACCATTTGCGGCCGGGTGCGGTGGCTCACGCCTGTAATCCTAGCACTCTGGGAAGCTGAGGTGGGAGGATTGTTTGAGCTCAGGAGTTCGAGACCAGCCTGAGCAAGAGCGAGACTCCCATCTCTACTGAAAAAACAGAAAGAAATTAGTTGAACAACTAAAAAAATATATATAAAAAATTAGCTGGGCATGGTGGCTCATGCCTGTAGTCCCAGCTACTCAGGAGGCTGAGGCAGAAGGATTGCTTGAGCCCAGGAGTTTGAGGTTGCTGTGAGCTAGGCTAACGCCATGACACTCTAGCCTGGGCAACAGAGGGAGACTCTGTCTCAAGAAAAAAAAAAAAAAAAAAAAAGGATCATTTGCAGTGTGATGGCCAGGCTTTTCCAAGCCAATATCGCCATCTATTGGTAAAGTCACTATAGTACCTTATAAAATAAAATTTTGGTTGATGAATTTCACTCTTGCTCCGGTTTGTTTTATACATTTTACTTAAATTGGCATTGAAAAAGAGGGTTTCTTTTTCTTGAAAGAATTTCACAATTTGGTGTAGAGACTGTGCTATTTCCTACCTGCGTGACCTCGGCAAGTTACTGAAGCTCTCTGAGCCTTAACTTTCTCATCTATAAAATGGACGTACTCAGAACAGTGTCTGGCACACAATAGGTGCTCAGTGAATATCAGCTGTTCCTATTTTTTCCTCCTTAAGGCAAACCTGAAAGAAAACTTCTTGATTATTTAGTGAGAACACTTCTAATTTCTAAGATATTTCCTGTTTGTTTCCATAATCTTACAACAGCAGAGCATAATGGAAGTCTAAAATATTTTATCAAAGTGTTTTACTTCCACCTCTTAGATTATTCAAGACCTTAAAATATTTTTAATTGAGGGCCATTTCAGGTTACAATAGCTTTTTTTTTGAGCAAAATTTTTATTTAGAATTTTTACATTTTTGTATAAACCCAAATTATTGTGGTGACAAAATTTGAAATATATATCTATAAGCAAATAAAAAGTGAGTAATCCTTTTGGAAATGCAGCAAAAAATTACTAGAAGCAGCTTCTAGAATATGGCTATGATTACAGAAGACAAACAGCTAAGCCTTCTGTGTGGTCTCTGATCCATGATTCGCTGTGACAGTCCCACACGGCTTCTTGTCTCCCTTCAGCCATCCTGTCCCCTTTCCTTCACTTTACAATTACTCTGTAGGCTCATACCCTCTCCATTGTAAACTTGCCTATCTTTTCTCAGCTCCTGCCAAACCTTCTCTTCATCGGTTACCCTGATCAATATCAAAAAGGCCCAAGAGTGAAGCAGGCCCCTGCAGAGTCCTTCTCAGAAGGTCACTGGCAGAGGGAATGCTTCCGTGTTGATGTCTGTGTCTGGTCACATGCATATGCTGCAAATCACAATTAACATACAGCACAGTCCAATTGATGACCTATATTCCTCATCACCAGAGACTTGGTGAAACGGTTACTGGATGTTTCTGCCTATCCAATTTTCTGGTCATTGCTTCCTTTTCTGAATCCTACTCTTGTTAAATGTGAACGGTTGCTTCTCTCGTGTCAGGACTTTTACACTAATTGCAGAGAACTCCTGCAACCCATGCACAGCTGGTGTTTGGACGATCACACACCCTCCTGTCCTCTCCCACCTGCTTCTCCTGTTCTCTTCCCATAAAGGATGATCCTTAATAAACCACATAACCTTTCACCTCACTGCTCAGGTTCAAAATCTTGGAGACATCTTTTATTTCTCTTTTTGTCTCACATCTCAAATCCAGGCAATTCACTAGATCATAGACAACTCACCAGCTCCACCTTCCAAATACATCCCTAATCTGACCTTTTGTAACCTCCTGCACTGCTAGCAACCATGGCCAAACTGCCATCCTCTCTTCCTGGATTAACTGAAATGTCTTCTGATTGATCTTTTAAAAATGTAAGCCAGATTATGACTCTCCTCTGTTCTAACTCTTCACCGTCTTCACATCATATTTAGGATTCCATCCAAAGTCCCTACCATGGCTTCCAGGCCCTACAGAAACTGGCCGGGGATGACCTTATTTCCATCTGGACTCCTTCTTCCACGCTGTGCTGGCCTCACCAGTCTTCAAACTCTGCCTGAACATCCCCTCCTAAGGGGCTTTGCACTTGCCGTGCGAACACCTGGAGTACTCTTCCCCAGATGTTGCAATGACTCACTCCTGCACACCACTCAGACCTCTGCTCAAATGTGACCTCCACGACAAGGGCTCCCCTGCACATGCCAACTAAAGCAGCCATCCCATCCTCACCCCCATCCCATGAGTCTATGTTAATTTGGGGCACGAACCACTCCCTGGTATTGTATATTTATTTGCCAGTGGTGTGTCTCTGCTCTAAGAGGTACATTTCACCAAGGTAGGGTCTTTTGCAGTTGTTCACTGCTATACTCTCTGTGCCTATTCCTTAGGAGGAATTTTCGTAGATTTATTGAGTTTTTTGTAAGAATTATCAAATAAATAAAACTTCAGGGTCTCTATTGACTTTTTCTCAGACTTTACATTTAATTATTTAAAGTAGTAACTATCACTTCGAGAGTACTTACCAAGTGACAGATACTACATCCGCATTTAACAACACACATTATCTGATTTAATCCTCACAGTAATGCTAAAAGAATTACTAAATTGAATGTGTTATCTTCAACTGCCTCGTGACCCTGATTATCTATTCATTTTCATAATTTAAGGAAGTTTTTATTATAGTCTCCTTAGAAAGAAAAGAAAAAAGAAAGTTGTTGATCAATATAGGCAAATGGCATAGATCTTCTCAGACATTAGGTAGATACATTTCCGAAACAAGCCTTTTCCCTCGATTTAAACTGGCTTATACTAATCTGGCCATTTGACACAGGTTATCTGGGGACATGTCAATAGCCTCCAGTTACTAAAGGTAGGGAGAGTTAGAGATGTTCCCCACACAACCTTGCTCGCAGGTGTGTGTTATGATGAAAGCAATCTCAGGTTGAATTATGCCATAAACAGACAGCTTTGAGCTGTATGATCTGTTTTTATAAGCTCAGTGACTACCTTACATGAAAAGTTCACTGGATGTGACAATATTTCAGCAGCAGGATTTAGCTAAACTAGTGACAGCAGGTGGTTTTAGGAAGTGGCAGTGATTGGGTCTTCTGTGGAGCCCTAGAACAAGGAATTTGGAAGGTGTGGGCAGGTGTGCTCATCAGATTCTCCTATGTAAAGGCAAACATTCCTGCACTGTATTTCTAAGCAAATCACATAATTTGGACACCATTCACTATAACAATAAAAAATTAGCTCTAATGGCTCTTACGCTGATGAGAAATCCTTATAGTGCAGATGGAAATCACTGAAGCCTGTAGCAGTAGCCCTTGACCTGAGGTTGGCTGATGAGAATGTTTCAAATGCTAACTACTTCTGGAGTGTGTATTCTTGATTAGGAAAATACACTTCAAATGTCAAATAACGTACCCCAGGGCATTCGTACTTCATACATAATGTCACAGTTCCAAGCTTAAGTATTTAAAGGTAAATTATAAACCACGGAGCAGTCCCAAGGAGAGAGCCAGCTCCAGGGCTGAGTGAGTGAGTGCACAGGCTGTGAGACTGTCAGCCACACTCTCACGATGCCTTGGTGGAGAGTAATCAGGCCACAGGAAGCCCTCGCAGTTGCCAGGGAAAGTCTCCTCTGAAGTGAAGGGCTCTACTGTGCTCCTCTTTCAGGCGGAGCAAACTTTCTTTTGATTCCCACTGGGCCAACTAGAAGCTACCTGGGGCTTTCATCTGCAGGTGGCCTCCACGTGGGCACTCTCTGAAGCAGACACCCACTTATTTTGGGGAGCTGTTGGAAATAAACAAAGACCAACAAAATGAGAAAAGCAAAGGCTATCTTTTCAGAGCTTGCTATAGCAAGGGAGTCGGCAACCATCACTTGCGTTTGGCAGAGACTCAAAGGCAGGCTGAGTGGGGAAGCTCTGTAGTGGACAAAGGGAAGACGTCAGGTGTGCCCTGATTGCAGGCTACTGCAAGGATACTGTAGGGAGTCTTCAATAACTTCCATCTGCACTATAAAAATGGCTCCTCAGCATAAGAGCCATTAGAATTAATTTTTTTATTTTTACCGTGAACGGTGTTCAAGTTATGGGATTTGCTTAGAAATGCTGTGCAGGAATGTTTGCCTTTATTGAACTGGGATATGAGGATCTGATGAGCACGCCTTACAAATTTCTCGTTCTAGGGCTCCAAAGAAGACCAGATCACTGCCACTTCCTGAAATCACCCGTTCTCACTAGTTAGCTAAATCCTGCTGCTAAATATTGTCAAATCCAGTGAACTGGCCTGGGGAGGCTGGAGATGTCTAATGAGAAGTGGGGCATCCTATGTGATTGGTTGGGGGAGCATATTTGGCTTCCTTTGATTGTTCCTAAATTGGAAGTAGAGACAAAAATTAGAGAACCTACCAGTTATTAATCAAGTCTTAGCCATTCTGGGCCAACTGTGATGGAAGTTATTATTTAGCTTCTGGATAGTTCCTAGGGAGAGCAATCTGGCTTCCTGTAAATCTGACTTATCGCAGGCTGGCTTCCTGGGCTGTTTGTTGTAGATAAGGGGGCTGGTTTCCTGGGCACATTGCTGCAAGTTGTGGTCAGAGACCATAGGTCTGGGCATTGCTCATCTGTAAAGTCAATCTTTCAGGGTGGTGGGAGAGTGAGTTGGCCTGACCACTCAGTACTGGGTTCTTCGTGGCCCCATGGCTGCACCTAAAGCCACCCATAGAGGTTGGCAACTGCAGGTACCTCCAGGGCACTATTAGGAAAAACAGCTCCAATCTCTGCACGTCCTCTTCAGGTCTATTTTGGTTTGTGACTTTTCTTCCCTGAATGTTTCATCACTATAAACCCATATAATGTCTGTTTTTCAGGAATCCTTCAAAATTTCTGTTGTATCGATGGCACCTTTCTTCAGTTACCATGTTCTTATCCTTTTCTGTCATTTTGGTAGGGAGAGAAGCGAATATTTTTGTTGCAGGATAATCAATAGTGCTTTTTTACACCAGACTAGAAAGAAGAAAAGGCACGTTTCCACCCCTGCTGGTATTTGCTGGAAAAAAGTAAGGCTCTGATTTCCAGGGCATGTGCTTTTCTGCACAGTCCCCTGTCCCCTAGCTCTCAACAAACACAAAATTACTCTTAAGCTTCTTCATTCTCTGGGAATCTTGCTGAAGAAAACCCTATCCTGTTTTGTTTGGAAGATTAGGCCCACCAAGGAATACAGCCGGAGCTGCCACGGATGTGGCGAGGGTGGGAGGAGGAGGAAAGGATGGCCATAATGACAAGAAAACATGATGTCATTCTGTGTATTTTATACCAACCAAGTCAATTAACATAAAGCTTAGATTTTAATTGCAATAATGAGGCACTCAAAGTCATTAGACTATAACAATTAGTTGTAAAATGATTACACACATTTCTTTCATAGAAAGGAAATTCATTTGATAGTTTCAATGTTTCCTTATTCCAATATCTTTTTCCTACAAAAACAATTATTAGATTAGACATTCTTGTGACCCTGTAGACATTATGTCATTTTTGATAAATTTCAATTTTGAGGAGCCACATTCTCCACTAGTGACCAATTTTGGCAAAGTCACGTATATTCTGTAATATTAAAAGAAAGTTTTCAGAAATCCATCCATGGAAATTATCCCTCGAAATTATGTTGTACTACAATGAGATTTCTAATAGATGTTAGGAAAAAACTTTTATGTTGCTATCCATCAATATCACATTCCTATGGTCAGCAGTCAATTTAAATTGTATGTTTACATGCAATTAAATATACAATTTTGCGTTGTATTATGCATAAACTATGTTTTACACAATTAAATATGGTTTACACAATTATGTGTAAACTATGTTTACATAGAGACTGTAGTTCTACAGATTACATCAGCCATCTGGCATTGAAAGACAAAGATGGTCTTTTGATAGGGTAACCCTTTCTTTTAAAAACAGTGCTGTTATAGCCAATACAAACAATTGATTTTGAAATTTAGTCTTGGCTCTAGATGGGACATATCTTGTGATATACAGCTGAGAAAAAAAATCTTAATATTTTTAGTGTTTTCTGTGTGGAGAAGTTGGCATTAATATCAATGTATTCTGTAATTTCTTGTCTACACATCATAAACATAATTTGTTTTTCCAATTGTGTTTTTGACAAAGTTTTAAAATATATCTTTGATAAATGTTTTTATGTATACTATACCATTTCATTGTAGCCTAAAATTAATGACTTTTAAGATCTTCCATTGAAATCTGTTGTTTTTCTATTCACATTTCCAGCATTGTTTTATGTACATGTATAAAACTATTAATATATACTATACATTAGAATACTAAGGGACAACTATAAATACATATAGGTTATATTTATATAAATATATATTTATAGTAATCCTTTAGCATTCATGGGGGATTGATTCTAGACCTCCTTCAGATACCAAAATCCACAGGTGCTTAAGTCCTCGGCATAAATGGCATAGTATTTGCATATGACTTACACATATCCCCCTGTATACTTTAAATCATCTTTAGATTACCTATAATACCTAATATGATATAATACTATGTAAGCATTGTTATACTATATTGTTTAGGAAATAATGACAAGAAACAAAAGTCTGTCCATGTCCAGTACAGATGCAATTTTGTTTTTAATATTTTCAATCTCCGGTAGATTGAATCCATGGATGTGGATTCAACCCACAGATTCAGAAGGCTGACTGGAGAGAGAGAGAGACAGTACAGACCTGCTTGCTTACTCTTTGTGCACTATCAGGGCAACTGGAACCAAGACTGACCCTTGGCCAACCCCTGGGAACATGGCCCTTGGAATATTCTTTATGCTACCGACTGATGATTTTGTTGTCTACACCTGAAGCAGTGGGCCATGCTATACCAGCTTGTCAGGTTGCTTTGTTCAAGCATCAAGAGGACTAAGGTGCCCTGTTCTCATTGCTGTGGTTGTGAGTCTTGATTACCATGGCCGGTTGAACAACAGGGAATGCCTACTGGTTTAGCACCCTATTTCCAAATAAAGTCACATTCTGAGGTACTGGGGGTTAGGATTTTAAAAACATATAAATGAGGGGTGCTATGGTTTAAATATATCCCCCAAGTTCATGTGTTGGAAACTTTATCCCCATTATGATAGTATTAAGAAATGGGACCACGAAGAGGTAATTAGGTCATGAGGGCCCTGCTCATGTAATGGAGCGATGCTGCTATCACAAGAGTGAGTTAGTTATCAAGGGAGTGAGTTCCTGATAAAAAGGATGAGTTTGGCCCAATTTTCTCTCTGTGTGTCCTATGCTTGTTTCCACCTCTGCCCTTCCATCATGGGATGGCCCTCATTAGATACCAGTGCCATGCTCTTGGACTTCCCAGCCTCCAGAACTATAAGCCAAACAAACTTCTATTTTATGTAAATTTCCCAGTCTGTGGTATTGTGTAGAGCAGCAGAAAACAGGCTAAGACAAAGGTACACAAGTCAACTCATTACAGGCTCCAAGGTACAATCTGCTGCTCAGCCAGTGTCCCCCAAAGCATCCTGCAGTCCAGAGGAGCTGCCAAAGCTTAGCCACAAGTCTCCAGGTCCTACTGTTGAACCCAGATCATAATTTCCCCTCAAGATTTGTTGTCATGTGGGGCTCTTAGTAACATTTTGTACAAAGGCCATGTGTCCACCCAGAGAGATAACTTAAAGTCTCAAATAGAGTGAGCCACAGTGTTCTTCCCATACTTTCAGAAAGCCCCTGGTTTTCTTTGGCGTATTGCTCTCCTTTTAAACACTCTAAAAGCAAAGAAGAGAGACATAGAGAAGTATCAGTATTAGCCCATCAAAAAATCCCAACCATCTGCAGCAATTTGCTCATTGATTGGCAGGTGATTCAGACCAATTAGAACCAGACTCGTGTGTGAATTTTGAAAGAGAAGTTCTCTCCTTTCTCTGAACCTAGAGCCTAGAGCATTTAAATCTGGACCTCAACACATGTGGAGATAATTTGCTTAAAAGTAGGTTCACACTGCTGGAAGCAGAACTCAATGTTAGGGAGTGACCAGCCTTAGAATATTCTTTAAGCCTGTGATTCAAGGTCGTCTAGTGACTTTTTTATTTACATGAGCTAAAAATTTATCTTTTTATTCTCTTTCCCTCCAACTTAGGCTAGTTTGAGTTAGATTTCTAAAGGTATTCAAAAGAATGATAACTAATGAATATCTGTTAACTGAGGAGCCCACCTCTCACCTTAAATGTTCCCTATCTGGACTCCTATCTTAGCATCTCCTGAAGGGATAATAAAATTTAGTGTTGGGAGAACATTGGCCCTTTGAGATGGGAGTTTGCCAGCCTCCTCATTTGCTAGCAAATTAATAAACTTCTCTTTGCTTCTCCTCAAACAAAAACAAAACCACAAAAATTTAGTGTTGGGATGACCTTCCTCTGGTAAAACTAGCCTCCTCTTACTGCCTCTGAACCAGGTCTGGTAGTGTAGCTATCACAGCTGAAATGACAAGGACTTGGACAATACCCAGCAGTTCAAAGACTCTTACAGTCTTGTGGATAGGAGAGCAGTAGGAAAGGCTTGGTAGTTCAGACCTGGAAATGATGATGTACGTGCCACCAGTAGAGTAGAATCCAAGCAGAATTTTTCCTGGAAGCATTCACCTAGCTGTCTCAATAGGGTAAAGAGGAAATTGGCTAAAGATTGAAGTAGAAGAGGAGATAAATAGATAACGAATTAATATTTTTGCACTAAAATTTTAATTGAGAAATAAAAGTGAAATGCCAAAAACATGTATATTAACCATGATATATTAAAGTGAGTCAAGATCTCAGAAACTTTCTGTATGGAGTTACAGCACTGCATATATTCTGATACAATAATACAAAGAACAAACAAACCAAAAAAGCCCCAGATACCAAGAGAAATTAGAGAATAAAGTAAAGATAAATAAAAGAGGCTGGAATATAAAACTTAAAATTGACTGTGGTAAAGATGAGATTGCACGAGCTTCAAAATTAGGATTGAGTTGAAATCCTAGTTCTATAATCTTAAACAAGTTATTTAATCTCTTTGAGACGTACCTTCTTCATCTGCAAAATGAGGTTAGTTATCTCTACCTTGTACTTAGGTTGCAACAATTAAATGAGAGATTAATATATGTAAAATGTGTGGTATAGTAGAAACTTAATCAATTATAATTATAATCGTTATTATTTTATAAAGAAAGGGTAGTCATACTCAAAGATGATATCTTTGATCATTTTAGGTGCTATGAATTAAGTGGAGGTATGAAATTGCTAAGACCTAAAAATATGAAGGCTTTACAAGTGTGAAATAAATGAGATAAAGTAATATAACTAGAGTATTAAAGGAAAATGAATTAATGCAACATGAAATGGTACAGTTTGGAGTTTCACTGTACAGGACCACCCTTAAAGCAAGGAACTGAAGATTTTTAACACGTAAGCCACCTTCTTTGTATTATCCCTAGACCAGTAGTCAGCATCTGACATAAAGTAGCCATCTATTTTCTAGCCAGTAATCTCTAAATTGCTTGGCACCAGAGCTCTGGCCAGGTGGGAGTACTCTACAGGAGATGGCGACATAGCCCAGCAGAGCTCTTCCTTTGAGGCGCCTGAATGGGAGACATTCTGACATGTGGCAGGAAGGGGCACAGAAGTTGGAAGCACACACAGAATTGTAAGCAGAAACCAAGAGGCATAGAGTCCGTGAATAAACAAGACTCACGATATAGTGGCGGATGCGAGGGCAGTCACTAGCCACAGGGGCGGGAGAAGCAGCCTAGGAATAAAAGCCAAAGCAAAACACCGGGCCAGGAAGCAACTGACCCTGGCTTCTGCAGGAACATCTTCTGGAGTTGCCACTGGTCTCCAGACAGGCTGCAGACCACCAGAGCTCTGTATGTGCCCCATGGTGGCTTCTTTCTCCGGGAGACCGGCTGTGTGGTTGTTCACAGACTTCCTATCTCCCTCACTTCTCTGTCCTTACAACAGACCCCTGTGCACCGAGATACCCTGCATATACTTCTGCCTCTAGCGAATTGCAAGAGTATAGTTAACACACTCTCCTAAGAGCACCGCGGAGAACCGTGTGGCTTGCCTGACGCAGGAAGCTCACTCCTGTCACCCTACGGACAGGCTGAACTGCCTCACCCAGACAGCAGCCCAAGAAAACCATGCCTACCCCCTTAGCAGCATCTCATTATTTGTATAAAATTTATAGTTTTCAAACACTTTCATGCTCTCATTATCTCATTTGATTCCCATGATTTTTTTTTTTTTTTTTTGAGGTAGCAAAGTAATGAACAGATTCCCCTTCCACAGTTGAGGTAGATTTGATGATGTGTACAAGTCAAGTGGCCAGTTTGAGATGTCCTGAGCTCGGGAAGCTGTGCATGACAGCACATCCTCATAGGCAGAGGAGAGCAGTGAGAAAGACACTGGGCCAGACTGAACTGAAGAAGAGACCAACGAATGGAGGCTGCGATGCCCACAGAGCGCTTTATGGTGGATACAACCGGCAGAGTCCCAGGGACTTCTATCATGACCAGGACAACTGTCCACTTCAGTTGCCCACCGGTCTGAGGACTCCTGCAGCTCATGTAGTGTAACATCTGTCCCACCTCTTCACTCTCAAAATCGTCCCAATTTTAACAATAGGTTATATGGTCAACTTTATTATAGACATAAGATATTGCTAGTTAATAAATTGAGGGAAGATAAAAGTATACTTTACAACTAGGACAGAAACGTATATTTAGAAAAGGTATCTTTTGGAAAATTATCAATGATGTAAATTTAAAAAGTAAAAGGTTTGACCCATATTTAAGCAAATTCTTGAACCAATGAGAGCAACTGCATTCCTTGAGCATTTTGGTCTAAATTTCTGTGGACTGAGTAAATGATTGTGTGGCATTTATGGCATGGTTGTTGTCTTAGCCAACTCGGGCTGCTATAACACAATACCATAAACTGAGTGACTTATACACAACAGATATTTATTGTTCCCAGTTCTGGAGGCTGGAAGTCCGAGATCAGAATGCCAGCAAGGCCAGGTTCCGGTAAGTGACTTGGAAGAGTATAATTAACATAGTCTCCTAAGAGCGCCACTGGTGAGGGCCCTCTTCCTGTTTGCAGATACTGACTTCTTGTACTCTCAAATTATGAACAGAAAAAAGCTAGCTCTCTGGCCTTTCCTTGTAGGGACGCTAATCCATTCATGACAGCTCTACCCTCATGATCTAATCACCTCCCAAAGGCCCCACTTCCAAATATCATCAAACTGGGGACTAGATTTCAACATACGAATTTTAGGGAACACAAACATTCAGTCCATAACACAGGCCAAAATTATTTTCTGAACCTATCTTCCATGTGGGTTGGAAATAGATACAGGTGCTTGTTATTTGTAACATATTTGATTGTGATATCTTGAACTCATTTATATTCAGCAAGACAATTTTTCAATAAGTAGAGATAAAAGTACCTAGAAGTGTGATTTCATAACAGCCTAAGTTAAACATAAAGGAGTGACTGAGATTGCCTGAGAGCAGAAACAGATGTTGGCTGTGGACACACATATTCATTTGTCCATTTATTTCTACAGGAACATATTATTGTTTCCATGCACGTGTCACTAAATAGAAGGCTGATAGAACCCCTTTTGCCAAGTTGACTGTTGATCCTGACTACTTTGGAGTCAATTAAGTCCACATCCTTATCATCCCAGCTGTTTATAATGACAGCATCCCAATCAATTTTTCTTCTTCAGTCTATATCCCCAAATCAATCCATCTTATAGATTGCCAGAAGGTTAATCGTCCTAGAATACAACCATCTGCCTCATAACAACATTTTGGTCAATAAGGAACCAAATATGTAACAACGGTCCTATAAGATTATAATGGAGCTGAAAAATTACTATCCCTTAGTGGTGTAACATAGTGCCAGGCATTACTCACGTGTCTGTGGTGATGCTAGTGTAAACAAACCTACCAGCCTGCCAGTCCTATAAAAGTACAGCACAGCACATACGATTATGTATACTAAATAATATGTGATAATGATAAACAACCATGTTAATGATTAATATATTTACTATACTTTTTATTGTTATTTTAGAGTGTATTCCTTCTACTTATTAAAAAACAAGTTAACCCATAAAATAGCCTCAGGCAGGTCCTTCAGGAGGCCCTCCAGAAGAAGGCATTGTTCTCATGGAGACGGCAGCTCCGTGTGTGTTATTGTCCCTGAAGACCTTCCAGTGGGACAAGATGTGGAGATGGAAGACAGCGATATGGATGATCCTCACCCTTCACGGGCCCAGGATAACATGTGTGTCTGTGCCTTAGTTTTGTACAAAAAAAAGTTTAAAATTTAAAAAAAACTGTACATTTTAAAAACAGAAAAAGACTTAATGGAATAAAAACATAAAGAAAGAAAATGTGTACAGCTGTACAATGTGTGTTTTAAGATAAGTGTTATTTTAAAAGAACAAAAGTTTAAAAGTGTTTAAAGTTTATAAAGTAAAAAAAATCACATTAAGCTAAGGTTAACTTATTATGGAAGAAAGCAATTTTTTAAAAATAAACTTAGCATAGCCTAAATGTACAGTGCTTATGAAGTCTACAGTAGGGCACAATAATGTCCTAGATCTTCACATTCACTCACTGCTCACTCACTGCTCACCCAGGGTGACTTCCAGTCTTGCAAACTCCATTTATGGTAAGTGCTTTAGAAAGGTGTACCATTTTTTATCTTTTATACTGTATTTTTACTGTACCTTTTCTATGTTTAGGTATGTGTGGACACACAAATACTTACCATTGTGTTACAGTTGCCTACAGTGTTCAGTACAGTAACATGCCATACAGGTTTGTAGCCTAGGAGCAGTAGGCTACACCTTATGGCCTAGCTGTAGAGTAGGCCATACCACCTGAGCTTGTGTATGTACATCCTACAATGTTTGCACAATGATGATATTGCCTAATGATGAATTTCGCAGAATGTATCCGCGTCTTTAAGCAACGCATACCTGTACTAGTTTTATAATCACTTCTCTGCTCAAAAACATTCATGGCTTTCCATGCCTCACACTGAAAGAAATTCCACTCACCCCTTTAAATGACTTTCCAAGTGTTCCATTAGTTGGTATATCTTATCTCTCCCAACACTCTTATGACTCTACTGTTGATATTTTTCATTTTAGCATTTGACCATATACCAGCTTTGTATTGCTACTTAATTTTTTCTTGGTTATAGATATTTTCTGAACAGAATTGAAAGCTTCATGGTGATAATGTCCATTTTTTTCCTTCTCAAGTACAGATGGTTTATAGCCGAGTTGCAAAACTGCAAATTTCTTGAGCATGGGAATTAATTACTTTGTCCATAGAATCTAGCAAAACATCTGATACCAAGTTCGTGCTCAACAAATTATTGAACGGAATGCGTTAATACAGGTGCTTAGTATATGAGTTGAATAATGCACCTTTCTTCCAGCAGATGTCGCTAAATCTTAGGTTTAAATCTAAGGCATTTAATTTCAATTTAAGGCTTTAATAGTTAAGGTATTACATTTAAGGCTTAGCTTAGCTATTAAACTGATACTTGTATTTTTCAAACTGTGAAAATCTACTTTATATTGTTGTGAATTTCTGGAATTTCTTTTTCCCTTCTTTTAGTAGTTCTTTGGCTAGTCCCAAACAGTGCATTTCCTTCTGATATTTTTTCCATGTAGTTTTTTGCTTGCTAAACTCACAGACGACGATGCTGGTGGTAATGGCCAGGCTGGCAGTGTGTGGGCGCAGGGCTAAGCACTTCACATGTGTTACCTCATTTGAGATTCCTGACACTTCTGTGAGGTAGGAGCTATTTCTCCCATGTTACCAATGAGGACACTAAAGGACGTTAGATAACTTAGTTCAAATGTAACTGCTCAAAGGTGACAGAACCAGAATTCAAATGACAGAACCAGACATTTTAACAATTTTAGCATGATGTCATTAAGCTTTTTCCTGTTTCATTACACAGTTTTTGTAAACATCATTTTACTAAATTTTTAACCTGAATACCAACATGTTTATTTACCACAAATAATATGTTTTGCAGCTTAGCAATGAGGCGAATTGTTTTTAACATGTTCACCTTCTTCAAGGAAAATTTCAAAGAACGGGCTCATGCCCTTCATGTTATCTGATAAGCATCTGACATGCTTATTAGATTGGTGCATTTTTAAGCAAAAAAAAAAAAAAAAGGATGGTTGAACTTTAAAAATTTAAAACCCAAGCTTCTTTCTCACATCCCAAATGCACTGAAAATCCTTGATGAAGTTGTCTTTCATCAAAGAGATATCTTTAAAAGGGCTCCCGCAAAGCACTTAGCGCAGCCCGGCACAGAGAAGTGCTCTGGAAGTACCAGCTATTACAATTATTATCATCATCTATGTAGTAACAAACCAAAAGATCAGAAAGAAATGTACCAACAGGTTGAAAGAGATTGTGCAGGGTTATGGTGGGCATCTATAATTTTATCTGCCCAGCTTTTTTTCCTCTCAGACTTTGGGAACAGTTTGCCCCATCTTTTGAGGACTGTCTCCCAGACATTGATTCTGTGTGATTTGGGGCACCTGTTGATCATGGCACTGTGCTGTCCTGGTCACCCGGGGGGGCATGTGGTCCAAGCCAGGCCAGGCTCAGCACTTCCCCTGGACTTAGTGATCTGATAAAGGCAGAGAAAACTTCTTCCGATATTCACTGAGCTATGATGCTTCATGCATAAATAAAAAGAAAATTCAAGAACATTTACGATATTCAGGAGCTACATTATTGTGCCTGAAGTCACACCCTTAAGGTGCGAATAAGGGTTCTATAGAATTTTTAGGTTTGGGGAAACAGCCTTGTACATGAACTCAGGGGACTGGCAATAATGTCCTTCTTCACCGTATATATGTTTGGTTGTGGAATCAGGATTCCTCAATTTCACCTTAGGTCCAATTTAAAGATAGGATTCTTCAGTAAATGAGCTAAACATTTTTACTGAAGACTTGCTATGTACGAAGCACCCAGCGATGTTTCACAGAAGGAGGCCAATGTCGTTTCAGGAGCCATCTTGTAGCAGATGTTTCGGCTTCAGTCTCCTACTGCTCCTCTCCTGTAGGTAGAGGTTGAGAAGTTGCCGCCTTTCCTGGCTGGCAGAACAGCGGCTGTGGCCTAAAAGGGAAATCTAAGAGGATTTACATAAATCTTGTGGGCTCCTCAAAATGCAAGGAGCTAAATCCTCTTAGAACAGTTAAAGCATCTCGTGGGAAATTTGTTGCCCATTCCGTTACTGTAGCAATACTAAAGACTTGTCAATGGGAATGAAGAAAAGTTCTCAGAAGCTGCAAGCAGAGGGAAGATTGTGAAAATGCACTGGCCTATTATAGAAGGAAGCCCTGGGAACATTAAATAGTCTTGTAGGTATGCTAAGGGGAGCAGTACTCGGGAAGCACTGGAAGAACTGAATTTAATTGAATTCTCTTTGAGGTGGAAAGGCCAATTTAAAGTGAGAGTAGTAATTTTAGCTCAAAGGCCCTGTGACTGTTCTCACATGATGGCACTTTTCTCACCGAGGTGGCGTTTCCTTTAACCTGCCCTGTCCTGATTCAGTCTTCCTTCTTCCCATTCTTTCTTCTCCCTAGCCCCAAACACGGAATCGGACACCTTTCCCACCCCTTCATAGAAAAAGTCATTACTGATCTAAACAAATGTTTCCACAGTATATTCTAGGAAGGCCTTCTCTCTCCCAGTGCTTTAGAATTCTCCCAGACTACCCAGTGCACCCACGTTGATCCTTGCCCAAACTTCTCTGTCAGCGTCCTGGAGCAAATTCAGCACAGACTTGCACGCTCCCTGTGCTCAGGTACAACGTGGGCACAGTTTGTGTGTGATCCAGCTATTTCCTTTGAACCATTC
The DNA here is from genome assembly GCF_000956105.1 of Propithecus coquereli. Taxonomy (NCBI): domain Eukaryota; kingdom Metazoa; phylum Chordata; class Mammalia; order Primates; family Indriidae; genus Propithecus; species Propithecus coquereli. Next base: position 3,978,312 of record NW_012156173.1, read on the forward strand.
TTCCTCTAGGCACTTTGCATCTGAAGAAAACTTACCAGCAAGTTATTTAAACATATTTATGATTCTGCCTCATTTAATATTTTTCTGCAGAGAGAAATGTCTCCATTATGGAAGAAAAAATGCTAATTCCTCTTTTGCATCAGACACTGGCCATCGGGGTTTGTAAACCTAAGAGTTTACAAGTGATCAGCTGCTTTACTCAGCTGAGTGCCAACCCCCACCAAGCTGAGCATTCAGTTACTGGCGTCCGGTAGAAATAGTTTCATTCCAGTTTCTTCCCTGCGTTCTGGCACACACTGAAATCATTTGACACCCTTGATTGGAATTTCTTCTTTTCCTTTTGCGGTTGAAAGACCATGAGGATGTTATGTTGGGAATGGGGGGCTGCCAGGCCACAGCTGTCCCTCGTGATGCATGTACCACTTTGGAGAGACCAGGTGTCCTTGCGCCAGGGGACTGTGGGCATATACTAGATAGTCTGAGCTAATAAAAAGGCCTCTCCAGGAGGAGCAAAAGGGCAACCAGTATGTCATAGACTGTCTCTCTAGCTTATACACAGTGAATTACTGACTTCCCCAGTGACTCATGGAACTGAGTGACTTACCTTTCCCAGACACTCCATAAACCATTGCAACTGTACTTTCTGAGATTCATGGCTTCAGAAGAATATTTATGCAGTGGGACACAAAGGCAGGGTTCTGGAAAACAAGCTGAGGGTGGTACTTATAAATACTTGGACAGGAATGTAGCCTGAGAAATGCCAGGGGAAGAGTAGTGTGAAGGAGGATGAAGTTACCTCCATGGGAAAACTAAAATGTTTAGAATAAACACATCAGGAAGCAAAATTCTGAAAAACCCACAGTGATACAAATAGACTGAATGCTCGATTGTTCAGACAGCCAGCCTGGGACTACTACTACTACTACTATTATTATTATTATTTTAACACATCCACGGCTCCAAGAAAGATGCAGGAACTAATTTATATAATTAAGTTTATTCAAAATGTCAGAGCTCATTTGCAGCTATAGCTAATTTAAATGCAGCTTTTTTCACACAATCAAAAAAAAAAAACCAAAAATCAAAACAGACAAACCAAAATTTATTCTTAAAATGACACTCCTACTATTCCCTCTTCCTCTTCTCTGTCTAAACAACTCAGTTTAAAACTATTAGGTGAGGGCCGGGCGCGGTGGCTCACGCCTGTAATCCTAGCACTCTGGGAGGCCGAGGCGGGCGGATTGTTTGAGCTCAGAAGTTCGAAACCAGCCTGAGCAAGAGCGAGACCCCGTCTCTACTAAAAATAGAAAGAAATTAATCGGACAACTAAAAATATATAGAAAAAAATTAGCTGGGCATTGTGGCGCATGCCTGTAATCCCAGCTACTCGGGAGGCTGAGGCAGGAGGATCGCTTGAGCCCAGGAGTTTGAGGTTGCTGTGAACTAGGCTAACGCCACGGCACTCACTCTAGCCAGGGCAACAGAGTGAGACTCTGTCTCAAAAAAAAAAATAAAATAAAATAAAACTATTAGGTGAGATTAAAAATGGTAGGTGCCACAGGCCAGGGGCGCACATCAGGGTGTCAGAGTCTGACCATGTGTGCAGGCTGTCCCCGTGAGTGAGTAGCTGCTTGGTGTGTGCTAGGGCCTGTGTGAGGCTACATGTCCCAGGCAGGGGGCAGCAAGAGCAACGGGACCTAGGTTACATCTGGGGAGTTGGGCAAATGAATAAATACGGGAGGGATAAAGAGAACAAGTTTCTCATTGCTGGAGCAAGAAATTATAATTATGGACTGGGAGAAAACAAAAATGAATTTAATTGGAATTAGAGATATCAGTGTAAATTCCTGGTTTTTATGTACATAGATAAAAAGAGAGTCATCCTGGGAGCAGTGACACCCCAGGACCCAGCAAACAATGAGCACACCTAGCATGCAATCTTAGTCTCCAAACACCATTCTCCACTAAAAGGAACCAGGGCTCCTTGGAAAAACATGGAGTCCAGGTCTAGCTCAATCTCTTTTTTTTTTGAGACAGAGTCTGGCTCTGTTGCCCTGGCTAGAGTGCCGTGGCATCAGGCTAGCTCACAGCAACCTCAAACTCCTGGGCTCAAGCGATCCTCCTGCCTCAGCCTCCCGAGTAGCTGGGACTACAGGCATGTGCCACCGTGCCTGGCTAATTTTTTATATATATTTTTAGTTGTCCAGATCATTTCTTTCTATTTTTTAGTAGAGACGAGGTCTCGCTCTTTCTCAGGCTGGTCTCCAACTCCTGACCTTGAGCAATCCACCTGCCTTGGCCTCCCAGAGTGCTAGGATTATAGGCATGAGGCACCGCACCCGGCCTAGCTCAACATCTTTTTTTGCCAGAAAGTAAAGCAATGCTCAAAACATATGGGGACACATCAAAAGTATGGAGAAATCAGATTGAAAAATACTAAGAAATCACATATCAAATATGGGGCAATTTGAGCATCTGAATAAATAGTGTTAGTAACAGACTATAATATATTAAATAAAATAATAAGTATGTGCTGAAATAAACAAATGAATGAATAAATTGAAAGTTTGATGAGGAATGGTATATTTACATAGACTGCACTCCCCAATACTTATCAATTATAAGGAATAAAGTATAATAACTTTACAGCAGAGAATCCTAGCAGACCCACCTTAACGAGTGATCAAAGGTAACATTATTAGTAATAGGACAGTTTGAAATGTGTGTCACCTGGTAGAGCGCAAAGCGACACAGCATCATTTCTATGATATTTCTACCAAAGAGGTATAATCTGAATTTAATTATGAAAAAACATCAGAAAAACTGACACATCAAGGGACATTCTGCAAATAACTGGCCTGAAATCTAATATGTCAAGGTTATGAAAGGCCTGCTTGCTGGAGGAACTGTTCCAGATTGAAGAATATTGAAGAAATGTGACAACTAAATACAAGATGTGATTCTGAACAGGATCCTTTTGCTATAAAAGGCATTGGGACAAATGGCAAAACTTGATTGGGATCTGAGGATTAGACAATAGTAATGTATCAGTGTGAACTTCCTGATTTTGGTGTTTGATTGTGATTATGCAGGAGAAGGGCTTTCTTTGTAGGAAACATACACTAAAGTATTTGGGGGTGATGGGGCAACATGTCAGTCACTTACTCTCAATTAATTTAGAAAAAAAATTTTTGGTACTTACTTGCAACTTTTCTTTAAACTTGAGATTGTTTCAAAAATGTTAAATAAAATAAAACAGAATGATGCACACAATAGCCATACAAAAAGAGTTCTTCTCTCTTATGGTTTTCCAAGGACTGCCCAGAGGTTAAGCAGGAAAGCTTGGGTAAAACAAGTTCGAGCAGATATTATAGATTAAGTTCCTAGTTTTAAAGATTGGGGATCAAGCTCTCTAGGGAAAACAGACTTGCTCAGGACCTGACTGGCCTTGGGTTCCCTTCTCTGCAAAGGTTTTGAAGTTTTCATCTCCTTATCTCATTGTATTTCACACGTGTGACAATGAAACAATTTCTCTTCTCTTTGTTTTGCCAAGCTATGAGACTTGCTTTGCTTAGGCCAGGCTACGATCAAACATTAGTATGAAAACACTCTTTCAAAATTAAAACCTAAAAGAATCTGAACATACAATGTTATAACATTGATTAGCCCCCAGGTAAGTAGCTTTCCACTTGTAAGTAGCAAATACAAATGAGGTGGAAAAGAATGAAGACTATGCTGTAGGCAGTAGAGTGTCATGGATAAGAAAGAGCCCAGATTCCAGAAAGAAACTCTCAAGGACCAAATTCTGGCTCCATCACTTCTTAGTTATGTGACTTGGAATAATTACTCACCCTCACTCTGTCTCAGTATTCTCATCTGTGAAAAGGTGTAAGATAAAATACTCTCCTACCAGAGTCTGTGAATATAAAGCACTTAGAATAACTGGTAGATAGCATTTCCTCCATAAATATTAACTACTATTAGCACTATCTATTAAATTTTAAATAGTCACACCTTATGACTTAGCAGTTCCCTCTGTAAGCTTCACCTCAGAGAAACAGAGGAATAGCCATGTACAAGGATATCCTTTGCAGCAATGTTTGTAATAGAGAAAAATGTAACAATTTAAATGTCCCTAAGTCAAAAATTAGCTAAAATATTAATATAATGACATATTCCTACTTCTGTGGTTTGAATGTGTCCCCCAAATTTCATGTGTTGGAAATTTAATTCCCATATTCATATGTTGATGGAGGTGGAGCCTTTGGAAGACAATTAGGGTTAGACAAGGTCATCAGGGTGGGGCCCTCAGGATGAGACTGGCGGCTTTATAAGCAGAGGACGAGAGACGTGTGCTGGCAGGCATGAGCTTGCTGTCTTACCCTGGATGCCTCCCACCATGTTGCGACCAGCAGGAAGGTCCTCACCAGATGCCGGTGCCATGCTCTTTCCAGCCTCCAGAACTGTAAGAAATAAATTTCTTTTCTTTATAAATTACCCAATCTTTGGTATTATAGGAACATAAAACAAGCTAAGATCTACCATGATTTTTTATGCTGAAATTTAAAAGAGTAAACTTCATGTCATATTGTGAAGTAAAAAAGCAAGTTTGTATACATACTCTTAATATAATAATATTGACATGGAAAACTACACTAAGTAATACTATATATTTTTAAGGCTCTACATAAATATCTGGAAGCATAAACAAAAAATTGATAACCATTTATTATCTTTGTGGGAAAGAAACTAGATTAGGGATATAATCAAAGGGGATTTGGCTTTACCTGTAATCTTAATTTTCTCCAAGAGTAATGTGTTTGTATTATTATCTCTCTATATAATTAAAGATTGGTAGTAAAAATCATGTTAAAGTATTTGATGACATAGACTTAAGCCTTTTAAGCACACAATCAATTCTTGGTTTGTGTCATAAAGGGAAAAGACCAAAATACTTCAATCCAAAATATTGAGTTGGAGAGGAATTTCAACATAGTTTACTCTGGGAAATAATAAATGTTATTTGCTTCTTTTTCTCCTGCAGATTACCAGCTCTGTGTTTTATAAAGATTAAGAAAAAAAGTTGTCTTCATTTCCTAACTGTATACCAACATATAACTTCTAGACCACCTGGGAGGGGAACCTAGTCTGGATGCTTATGGATGATCTACGTGCTGTAGATCATCCATAAGCTTTAGCTGAAAGGTGACAATATCTTTCTTTCCTCCTTTTTTGTTGTTGCTGATGTCACAAACTGAGCCACTGGACTCATAGAAGTTTTGTCCCTGGGGCTGGGTGTGTTGCATAACTCTTGGAAGCAAGTAGGTTGGGCTTTCCCTCCTCTCTGCTCCTTGCACTGTGAATACGTATTTTAGAATTGGAGCAAACTTGTGGTCATGAAGGATTAAAGTTCAGAACTGGTCTTACTTGTGGGGTGCATCGGCCGCTCACATTCTGCAAGTTCATCTGCAGGAGAGAAACAGAAAGCCCTTGTGGGCAGAATAGAGCCGAACCCCCAACAGCAATAGCCACACATCCTGGCTTGGGAGGTGACTTGCTCTTGGACTTTAGGACATTTAATGTCTCACTTTTCCCAGTCGTAAAATAGGAATGACAATAGCATCAACAAATGCAACCCAATACCACGTTGACACAGCACTTAATTGGATAAAAAACAATTTAGAAAATGTCTCCGCATGACTCATTGGGATAATGGACTAGGAATACACTTCCTTTGCAAAAGTTGTAACGTTTTTACTGGTTACTTGACCTCAAAAGTTGTGCCAAATGCAATGGAGATAATGCAATTTTATGTGCTGCTTACATTTTTATTTCTAAGCCACAGCAAGTTCAAGATCAAACCTCCACCTATTTTTGGAGATGGAGGAAAGCAAAATAAAACAATTGTCCCTATATCCATAACAGGGTTAAAAGGTTTGACGTCAAAGAAAACACGATACTTATTTCCATTTAATCCAATGCTTTGAAACAAGACTGATTTAAAGGGCACAGAGTTAAAAGAGTTGGTAAAAATTACAGACAACTGAGGAGGCCAGATTTCCTGATGGGCTCCAAGGAGAAGATGGAATGGAAGAAGCCGAAAGCCAAAGAGGCCTCAGTGTGAAGCAGACATAATCCATCTCTGGTAGGTCTCAGAGAAGCTAAGCTTGAGGGACACTGGCCAGTCTCTTCAGTTCATCTGGAAATGGTACTGTGTCCGGAATCCACTAGCCCTGCCCCTCCCTGACCCTAAGGAATTATCCTAGAGTCCTGGGAGTTTGTTTCTGAAAAATTAGGATTTGGGAGGTTTGGATTTGGAAGTTGGTTCTCATCAGCTAAGGGTCACCAATAGTTCATTTTCTTTTTTCTGTCCAGAATTTGGGTGTACCTCTGCGCAACTGGTCTGTAATTTTAGTTAAGTGCAAGGGCTGGTATGAATTGCTTCCAGAAAGACTGCTGTGTACTTGCCATTTGCTCACCTGCTATAAAATGTGGAGGACTTGAGCACCGTCTGAGTCTAGGAGCCTCCTGTCAGCATCAAAAGACATTTGCATCTGCAGTGATTTATTTTACCATGACAGGGTGATCGTTGGTTTTGATGACTTTTCCCTAAACAACCCAGGTGGAGGTGCGCCACGCAGCACAGAAGTGGTCCTGCCCTCAAAGCCTGCCTTAAGTCACCCGCACAAATGAGAATCTACCCTATTTATTTTAATGATCACTTCTAAGGAAGATTTCTATCTTCAGCCATCCCCCAGAAGGCATTCCAGAGTTTGCTAACCCACAATTCACACTGTCAGAAAATTCTCCAGTGTAATGAGGCACATACCCTTGCACTTGTGAATGTGGGTGGGGTTAGGGGAACGGAGTGGGGAAGGCAGCAGAGAGAATGTCTGTCTCCAGGATGTGCCTCCAGGCTCATTGACAGTTGTCATACTGGTTTAAAATGAATGTTCAGGGGCTTTTCCCAGAGAACTCCTTAATCCTAATTTTCCTGAGGATTCTCCTATGAAACATCATTGGCTAAAATAAACAGAATTTAAAGAGAGCAGGGGTTGTTCCCCCTGTTTCCCCCTGAAGTAGATTTTCCAAGAAAGTGAACTACAGATGTGGCATCTCTATATTATTAATAAGATTCCTTAAAATAGCCAACTGAACGGTTTTTCCATTTTATCACTATAATTTTAGTTAATCTTTTTTTTTTTTTCCAAGATAGAGTCTCGCTCTGTTGCCCAGGCTAGAGCGCCATGGTGTCAGCCTAGCTCACAGCAACCTCAAACTCCTGAGCTCAAGCGATCCTCCTGCCTCAGCCTCCCTAGTAGCTGGGACTATAGGCATGTGCCACTATGCCCAGCTAATTTTTCTATTTTTAGCTGTCCAGCTCATTTCTTTCTGTTTTTAGTAGAGACGGGTCTCGCTATTGCTGAAGCTGGTCTCGAACTGACCCCAAGTGATCCTCCTTCCTCACCTCCCAGAGTGCTGGGATTACAGGCATGAGCCACCATGCCTGGCCCTAGATCTTTTTCTTAGTTATTCCAAAGAACTAAAAGAAAATTCTTGTTTAAGTAATAAATGTAAGTGATAAAATTGTAATGGTAGATTAAAATAATAGGTTATGTCTGTAGAGCACTTTTCTACATTCCCAAATAGTTTTATTTTATTCTCAACATCCCTGAGAGACCCTCAAAAGTATAAAATACTTAGACCTGGAAAAATACATAGGGGTTACCTGCCCAGGCCCCTACCTGATACAGGAAATTCCAGTATAACCTGCCTCCAAATAGTCACAGAGCCCCAATATGCTCATTCTAGCTGTCAAGATCTCACTCCCTTGTTGGACGTTGGGGAGTGCTACAGATTTTCTCTTCAAATTGCTTCAAAATCTGCATTCCTTTGATTTCTACCCTGCCACATAGCACGACAGGATAAGGTGAATCTCTCTTGCATGCAAAATATTTGTGGACATACCTCATTGCCTTCTGCATAACGTATTCCTTTCTCAAGCTAAATAACACCCCCAAGCTCCTCTTTTCCAGGCTAGACATCCAGAGTTTTTGCTTATGGAAGCTAGTTTCAGTACCCTTCTCATTCTGCTTGTTTTAATTTGAATGGCTTTCTTGAAATATCCTACGAGAAAGATCTAAATCTTGTTCTCCTGGCATTATTTCATCAGTAAAAAATGGAACTATTTTCTTTTGGGCACAGTAGTTCTACTAGTCAGCCTAAGAGCACATTCGATTTTGGAAACTTCATTTGCACTTGACTCACATTGAGCTTGTAATGAATTAAATGCTCTAATTTTCATGTGTGCTGTTAAGCCCAATTTTTTTCAATTTTATAGTTGCAAAGTTGATACTTTGGACTTTGAAACTGTATTTAGTACTAGTTTTCATCTTGTTTGGTTCTTTCAATAACCTTTTGAATTCTGATTCTATTATATACCATGTTATAGTTCTTTTTTGTATAAATCTCAAGTTTTAATGTCAGTCAGTTGATGTTTTCCGTTATTTGTTTTGACCAACAGATCAGTTGACATAGATCCAAGTATTATCATCTCTGCTTTTCTAGAGCAGAGATGTTCCCTAAAATGTCTGGGAAGTATTATACAAGTAAATTAGTCATTTGTTCATTCAACAAACCTATATTGAGCACTTACCATATGCCAGACACAGATGTAGGGAGTTAACAGGGAACAGACAGACAAGGTCTCTGCCCTCATGGTGCTTATAGTCTAAGAAGAGACAAATGACAACTGAATGCATAATTGCATGGCATGATAGAGGACATAAATATGTTGGAGAGACAGAATAATTTCCAACGGAGCTACCTTAGACAGAGTGAAGGGGACAGGCACTTCTTCACCAAAAAGTGAAGGTGAGGCAGCCTTTCAGGAAGAGGGAAGAGCAAATGGAAAATCCCTGAGATAGGTAAGAGCTTGACCAGTAGTATGTTGGGGTCCAGAGAATTTGTGATCTAGTTTGGTTTCTGCCTCTCTGGTTCTGACTCTGACTTGGCCCCAGCACAAGACTTCCTGGGTTTGTTCCTGGCTCCAGGTGCCAGAGCAGAGTGAGAAGTTTCTCCCGGAGCACAGCCCTGAGTGCAGAACGCTGGCCACTTGGCCCGGCCTCACCAGCCCTCACCTGGCAAATTCAGGGACTGGTGGTCTCTTATAGGCCATTTCATGAGATTTTCATTTCAAAGGGCACATGGGATCCGGAATTACAGGCTGAGCAGGCACAGAAACAGTGCAGGGAAGTCCTTTTTGACAAGCCCCAGCTGCGGTTGGAGCTCAGTGTGTGCACACATGTAAGTGCGAGCTCTGTGCACTCTTCCTGCTGTATGGTGTGTGTGTGTCCCTGCAGGCAGGGTCCTCCCACTAACATTATTACCTGCTTTCAATCTTCTAACATCGCACAGGAATGCCAAGTCAGCTGAAAAGTCATCTGAAAATTAATCTCCAGGTCTGGTGATACCAGCCTCTTGCCCAGATTAGCTTTGGCTTCCAATTTTCATTCTTTCCAAATCATATTAAACAATGAGAACATGAGCCAAGGAGGAACTGCCTGGTGGGTCCTTCTCAGATGTCCTTGATGCAGAGAGAAAAATGACTTGGTCGGAATAAGCTTCAGAATAAAGAAATATTTATAAAAGCTTAGTCCACATGGATTGCCTCAAAAGCAGACAATATAAAATAATGTGCACTTAATTTAACAGACCTGTTTTGATTTTAGTAATATCCTGAGAAGGATCTTAACCTTCCTGACTCCCTCTGTAAAAATGAAGAGATTGACCTTAGCAGTCGCCAATTTTCTGATGCCAGATAGAGTGAAAATTTATTACTCCCAGGTGACTGGCTATCTTAAAGAATGACATATATCCAGGCCAGAGAGAAGCGTGCGCTGTGTCCATCAGTCACTGTTCTGGCTGGGAAGTGAAGGAAATATGAGCCTCTGAGGTCAGCAAGACCCAACTTGAATCCTGTCTCTACTCTTCACTAATTCTATGGACAAGTTATTTCTCCTTGCTCCTCAGCGTGCCCTCTGTGGCACCGTGACAAAAATACTTACTTGATTAAATAACATAGCGTATCTACAGTGCCTAAAACATATATAGGTTTCGACTAATGCTAGCTCTTTAATCTTTCCCTCCCTGCTGAGATATTTTGAGTTGTGTGTACAAATGTGTATGTGCTTAATAGGACAGAAAGCTGGAACAGCTTTTGATGCGTTCCTTCTGCTCATACATGTAACAGGGGAATTATCTGAAAGACTGCATGGCAAGACTTCCAACAATACCGATGAGACTTTTCTGTTAATATTGTCCAGACATTCAGAAGTATCCAATCCTTTTGATGGTGTCTAACTAGAGGCACAATCCAACGAGTAAAGAGTCATGGGTTTTAGTTCTATTTCTCCTATTAATTAGTCGTGAGACCTAAGATGGCCAATCAACCTTGACTTCCCCCTTCATCGGGCCAGTTTGACTTATAACATCTGCCTTAGCTCAACTCTCGGGGCTATTAAATGGGAATTTAGATACAGTCATTGATTGTCTTTGAAATGTAAATAGCTTATATTTACATTTAAACATAATAGTGTCATATGCTATGTTCTCAAAACTATCAATTTTTTAAATTTTTTGATCCACTTTTATGTGTTTTTCTCATTGTTTTAAACTTTAAGTACCATTTCAGGGGGTCAGTGCAGTATGAGCAATACACTAAAAATCGTGTGGCCTTTGATCATTTAGACAAAATCTTTATTAATCACTTATATATCACAGGCTGTCATGGCTTTCCCATTCAAGATAGATATTATAATATTATTTCTATTTTACAGAAAATAAAAAGTGAATATCAGGGAGATGCAGTATTTACTGAAGGTCACAGGAACGTTAGGGACTGCAGGATTCAAATCCTGGTGTTTCTGACTCCAAATTTCACTGTTTCGTATGGTTATGTTGTAACATGGAGGAAACTTCTCTCTTCTTCATGCTAATTGTCAGGTTTAAACAAAAGAGTTTCAAACTTCTAGATTGTAAAACCTACTGCCCCCAAACACACAGATACACGAGGACAAGTTAGAATCTTGCTAATTTTCGAAAAACAAAATATTCTCATTTCCTGAGCTAATTGGGGCACCAACATTTGCGTCGTCACTTAACTATTGTGTATCTCTCTGCCTAAATTGCAAACTCCATGAAGGCAGGGACCACATTCCTTTTTGTTGGTCTTTGTACCCCTAACACTAAGCATGGTGCCTAATATTAAGAAATACTCAATAGATTTTTATTAAAGCAATGTGTAGGAATGGGTGAACTATAACAAGAAATATTGGGGTGTAGACTGAATTTTAAGTAGAATTTATGAAAAATCAAGATGAAACAGCTCTCCAAAAATATCCCCAGCTTTTTCTCCTGTGTTAAATGACAGCTGGTTTACAAAATAAAAACCCAGGCCTGGCGCTGTGTCTCACGCCTGTAATCCTAGCACTCTGGGAGGCCGAGGCAGGCGGATCGTTTGAGCTCGGGAGTTCGAGACCAGCCTGAGCAAGAGCGTGACCCCCCGTCTCTACTAAAAATAGAAAAAATTAACTGGGTGTGGCAGCGTGTACCTGTACTCCCAGCTACTTGGGAGGCTGAGGCAGGAGGATCACTTGAGCCCAGGAGTTTGAGGTTGCTGTGAGCTAGGCTGACGCCACGGCACTC